>NW_021827906.1:0-5000 GCF_006345805.1 Octopus sinensis
GGCTTCGGTTGATCATGTCATTGACAGTTATTCAATACGTGTCTAAAGCATCGCAGCCTTTTGTTATCAGAACATTACGATGGCATCTATGAAATACTTCACTGCAGAAATAGGTGACGACTGAATGAGTTCGATACAGGGAATGAGGACCTAAGAAACGTTGGTGGAACTGGTTCACCTGCAAACTGTCCACATCCTTTCACTTGGTACAATTGCAGAGAAGCTATCGGGGAAGGGATCAAATTGTCGAAGCCGTTTTGGTGTTTTGTTGCCTATTTCGACATCATTAAATAGCCCTCCGTCGGTTACGACGAGGAGTGCTCCACTTGATCCGATCAACAGAACAGCCTAATCGTGAAATTAACGTGCAAGTTGGCTGAGTACTCCACAGGCTCGCGAATCGTTAACGTAGTCCTCAGGATTTGACACAGGATTTGACAAGACTGGCCCTTCGAAATGCAGGTACATATTTTTTCCAGCTGAGTGAACTGGAGCAACGTAAAATAGATTGAGTTGCTCAAGGACAAAACACGGGATCAGGAATCGAAACCGTGACCCTACGATCACGGACCAAATGCCCTAACCACCTAAGTCACGCCCCTTCACTGACATCATTTAATCAATACATTAAAGAAAGAAAGAAGGTCCCCCATCTGCTGTACCCATTGAAACTATGAATTTGTTAAACGAATCCAGCATAATCTAAGTATTTCGCCGATGTCACAGGGACCCAATATGCTAATTCTGTTTACTAAAATAACGAATATGCTGTATACCGATGTTACGGTCGTCATATGTGTGATCATTTATAGATAAAGAAATATATATATGTATGTATATAGATATATATATATATATTATTTGTGTGTGTGTGTATGTGTTGTGTATGTATATATATTATGTATCTGCATACATGTATATATAAATAAATATAATATATATATATATATATATATATATATACATATATATATCTATAAACAACCACTTCATCACATGGCAAAATCAAAATTGATTTCAAATATTGATGACCATCCCAACACTTTCAGACTATACATGAAACACTGACTAATAAATAAGACAAATTAGTCGCTTAATGATGATCATGAGGAGGAGGAGGAGGAGGAAATCAGACATCACACAGATTTGTTTTGTGCAACTTGTTTGGAAGAAAAACTCATCTCACAGATGACCATCATGCATACAATCCATACTTACCTGTACATACATACATACATACATACATATACATATATACATACATACATGCATTCGTACATATTTGTACATATGCATATGTATGTATGTATGTATGTATGTATGTATGTATGTATGTATGTATGTATGTATGTATGCATGTTGCCTTGGTTTCATTTGAGTAATCAATTCATATATAGGTTTGTATACATACACACAGGCACATATTAATTACACACTTCAGACGCTTTATCATGAAATTGGAATATACACACACACATACATACATACATACATACATACATACATACATACATACATACATACATATATTGTGTCACTAATTAACGCATCTACCATTTTGTCTTGTGTTATTTTATGTTTTGCCCGCCATGTTTAAAACTGGAATCATCCACCACCATCGTTTCCGTCACCATAGCTCCGCTATAGTCACCCTGTCACTGACACATGCATACACATGTGAATCGTCACACGCACACACACTTTGACTCATTTTAACTGAAAGATTTCCAATTTATCTCACAGACTCAGTGAATATGTTACATTCTTATTTATATAAACAGGCGCAGACGTGGCTGTATGCTAAGAAGCTTATTTCTCAACTATATGGTTCCAGGTTGAGTCCCATTACGTTGAACCTTTTGGCAGGTGTCTTCTACTACAGCCTCGGCCCGATCTCAGCCTTGAGAGTGGATTTGGTGAGCGGAAACTGAAAGAAACCCGTCATATATGCGTGTATATCTGTGTGTGTGTGTGTGTGTGAGTCAAGCATTTCAAAAATTAAGAACTGTGATACCCCAGCATGGCCGCAGTCTAATGACTGAAACAAGTAAAAGATGAAATATAGAGGATATGATGAGGGAGTAATTATTAGGCCTAAATAGAGAGATAGAGACAGAGAGAGGTTGTGGCAAATGCCACGACCCGACACGGACATACAGACACACATACACACACACACACACCACAGGGTGGAGTCGATAACATGGCATGCAGCATGACTTTTCCCAAGACTAATAATGTCGTCTGATGAAAATAGAAACCAGCGGAAAAAACGAAGAGAAAAGAAAAATCGTAAAATATAAATTGCGGATGGAGTCGGAGTAGAGAAATATGGTTTGATCCGGGGATTTTGGCCGTGAATTCGACGTTATAAAGGGCAGACAACTGTTGTTGACATTCAGCAGGTGAACCACTTCAAGTGCATATAACTTCGATTTTGTGAGCAATTTATTAACAAAGCTTATGGATATCAATATAAGGTTGAATTACTGAAGTGAACGTGTGTGGCTTTGGTGATAGTCTCTATATTAATTTCTGGTTAGGACTTCGTTATGCAATGATAATATATTCCCAAGTGTATTAGAGGCTTATAATACAGTCCTTCCTGTGTTAGCAGTGCGATTCAGTCACTTTTTAAAGTTATCGTTATAGATGTTCTATAGAAACTGGTGCCAGCACTGAAAGTTACGATGTTTCGTATGCAAATGTGTCTATGTAAACAATGCGATCGAAGGGAGAAAATGAAGTTAATGGGTGTATATGCATATCTCAGGAATTCTTCAGCCTTCGTCTGCATCACATCCAACCCACAAACCTTCCACGAAATACGGTGTCCCTAAACAGTTGCCAGGAATATGCTTAATATGTAAAAATTGGTAAATCCAATTGTGTTACACCGCTAAATTTAGTGACTATTTAAGCAATGTGTTCGTGGGTGGTTAATGGGTTTGATGTGGTACTGATGAAGGAGCAAGAACTTCTGAAATATCCATATACATAAATTACCTATTTTTCTCTCTCGAATCACGTTGTTTACATAGACGTATTCGTATACGAAACATCGTAATTTTCAGGGTTGATGCTAATTGCAATAGAAAATCCGTAGAGATAACTTAAAAAAACCTATGGTTCTATATGCATCTGAGAGTATAGGTACTTATGTGCGCCTATATGTGTATATTGTGTTCTATACGTAACTCTGAAGTACATGCAGTTGTTGAGTTGTTGTGGTTTGGGCATAACGAGATTATGTCACCCAACACTACCTGGAGGTCACCGTTATGTGTCACAAATGTAAAGGCCCTATATGTAGTTTCTTAAAGGGTTTACTACCAAGCCATGTAGCTGTAAGCAACCCTCCATCATTGAATATATGCCGAAGAGTTCGAACATTTTCTTAGAAGTATATCTACTTCTGTGAGCAAATGGCCTCCCCTGCCACTTATTCCAAGAAGTTTCTAGAGGGCGTCACAAGCGAAGGGCAACAGGTGTGTCGACCAAATAGAAAAGTACGGAGAGAAAAGGAGATCGAGGAAGCCAAAGACAGGGAGAGATGGTGAGGGTGACAGAGGTGGGAAGAGAAAATTACCATGGAATCTAAGCTTCGCAGCCAAAAAATCTCACTGTTCTTTTTTTGTGAAACTAGAATGGCTAATATTTTTGCAAGAATAATTTCTCTCTTTGATAAAAAGGTGACAAGGAACAATGAAATAAAATGAACCCACCACATGCTATGTACATATTACATAAACACCACAGGAAGTAAAGGTACGGCTGTGTTTCAGTACATGCGTGTATACATGTATGTATGTATGTATGTATGTATGTATGTATGTATGTATGTATGTATGTATGTATGTATGCGTTTGCTTTTGTTAATTACCATTTTCGAGTTTCTCTTGACAGCATACCTGCTCAGTGGTGGCCAGTTTGTAATACAAAAAGTTATTTAATGAAACAAATAAATTATGGTCGTGTTGTTGGTTTTCGCCATCTTGTACTCAATCATTCACCGTTTAAATTTCAAGGCCTTGTAGATTTTAATTAACTTGCATACAATAATCATCTATACGTACGGGTGCATATACGCGCAAGCGCATGCATGTGTGTTAAGTTCGTTTTGTTCGTTTGTATATATATCGTTAAGTATTTCTGTATGTATGAGTGTGTGTGTATATATATATATATATATATCTATATATATAATAGAGAATAGATAGATAGATAGATAGATAGATAGATAGATAGATAGATAGATAGATAGATAGTAGATAGATAGATAGATAGATAGATAGAGACATACATAAATATATACATAAAGATATAGATCGATATATACATATATATTATAAGGTAGAAAATATTTTAGTGGGGAAACACATACTCTTCAATCCTTTAAAACAAATCTGTTTCTTATCTATCTCTTTCTTTCTTTCTCTCTCGTTATATATATATAATATATATATATATATATATATATATATATATATATATATATATATATATATATATATATATATATAGATAGATAGATAGATAGATAGATAGATAGATAGATAGATAGATAGATAGATAGATAGATAGATAGATAGATAGATAGATGCATGTGTGTGTACGCATTTGTTTTTGTGCGAGTGTGTATGTATGTGTGTGTGTATTGTATGTAATTTCGAGGCGATGGCTTGATATCTTGCAAGTTTTATGTCTGTTTGTACCTCCACTAAGGACATTATCATTTGTCACACTTTCCACTACTTTTATACAAGTATCAGTCATTGTTTTTCAAAAGTTATAGACAAGGGGAAATTAGTTGCAATACTCTAGCGTCTTTTCCATGGGTGGAGTTAACAGCACTGATTTACTTCTCTTAGATCCACTAAACAATACGTGACCTGATTGAAAATTCAATAGCTTTCCCGATAATTCAAGATAAATGAATGGTATATTACATTCGTATGTGAGTCTTAGCAAATTAAGCTTATACAAACATGCATACACAC
>NW_021827907.1:2500-5000 GCF_006345805.1 Octopus sinensis
AGTGCTTCCACACAATACATGAATTGAAAACTCAACATCTTCAGACAAACTTCTATATCATGCTGAAATATCTAAAAAATATATAAGTGATTTTGCATTCTACATAAAAAAGTCAAAGTGATAGTTTTGCACATTTCTTTTTTGAAAATATTCTTTACCTGTTATTATGATAATGAAGAAATTTTCTCAAGATCGACTCCAAGATTAATTACACAGTTATTATAAACTGGTGAGTAATTAAATGGTCTTAGCGGTACTGGATTTCTGGTGAAAACGATTGTATTAAGTATATAAATTTAAAAAAATTACTATGAAATAATTAGAATCACATACATACGCGCGCACAAGCGTCTACACGCACCCATATTTAAACAGAATCTTTACATTTATGGGTACTATGTGTATCCCATAGTGTCAGGTTATTGCTACTAGGGTTACAGTAAGTTTTCCGCATATATATAATTTTTTTAAGCTCTAATGTAGTCACTCGCCCTTTAAGAATTAGCCACCAAATTCCCTTAGAATTTAACTCTTACGTCTTTAAATGGTTACACTGAATAAATATAAAATTTAAACTATGGTGGGATGTTAAAAATTCGATACGAGGAATACTTCTATTGCACTCACTGGTATCATCCAAAGAAAACGGGTACGAACTATTTTCCAGACGATGTCACATGGAAAAAAATTACCTGACACTGAATATTACACGCAGTTATATTCGACAATTTGATCATGCTGTTTTCATATATTACACGAAACATTCTCATCGATCTTAAAGTGATGCATTGATTCTGATATGGTAAATAAATCAATATGATGCAAGTGTAATAAATAAATTTGTTAATGTATGATTTATTGTTATAATATCCATGGGAAGAGTCAACCAGACGCCGCCGAATTGGAAACAAAATACTATGTTAGAGGAGGGGAATTTGCCCCTACTGCAGCAGAACTTTGTGGCGTGCATAGAAGTTAAAAGAGTAAGAAGTACAAAAGAAACAAAAACAAAAAACAAAAACAATTATCATTATATAATGGAGTGGCTGTGTGGTAAGTAGCTTGCTAACCAACCATACTGTTCCGAGTTCAGTCCCACTGCGTGGCATCTTGGGCAAGTGTCTTCTGCTATAGCCCCGGGCCGACCAATGCCTTGTAAGTGGATTTGGTAGACGAAAACTGAAAGAAGCTTGTCGTATATATATATATATATATGTATGTGTGTTTGTTTGTGTGTCTGTGTTTGTCCCTAGCATTGCTTGACAACCGATGCTGGTGTGTTTATGTCCCCGTTACTTAGCGGTTCGGCAAAAGAGACCGATAGTATAAGTACTGGGCTTACAAAAAGAATAAGTTCCGGGGTCGAGTTGCTCGATTAAAGGCGGTGCTCCAGCATGGCCGCAGTCAAATGACTGAAACAAGTAAAGAGTATTCATTCTAGTTGCTCTCGATAGTTTCAAAAAAATTATTAGTACTCGCAAATTTATAATTGAAATACAATACTGAAGATGGAAATAAGTGAGTAGAAATAAAAGTTTACACCTTTTTAATCTAGAAACGCGTATATAGTTGATCAAGGCCGGGTGGATTCGGTGGATTTTTTTCTCTTTACCTGCGTGAGTTGGGAGTATTGTTGTCTGGGAGATATTTTATGGTAGTGGAATAGTATTTAACTGCTATTTCTAAATAGCAGGATTCTGGCAAACTTTCAAGATCCAAGGTCAGATTTATCATCAGATTGACTCTCGGCTACCTCTGTCAAATGAATCACCAAATTCGGCCTTTCATTGTTTATAATCTGTACCTGGTTTTTATTTACGAAATAAGCGACGCAAAACGTGTTTCTGAATTACGTGTATTTACTTTATGTGCATATATAAGTAGAAAATTTTCTTTTAGTATTTCAATTAACGTCATGTTCCATGCTGGCTTGAGTAGAAGAGTTATTAATGTAGAAAGGTGATCTCTCAGCTACTACCAGTTGAAACGTGCGTAATCTTGACGACGTTTTTAAAGTTCATCATTCTCTTTAAGCCGGGCAATATCGAGTATTTACGCTAGTAATATATATATATATATATATATATAGTTAATCCAAACAAGAAAACACAAAAAAAAAAAAAAAAAACAACACGCGAGGACGTGGAACAAATAAAGTATTATTGGACGCTCAGGAAAGAAGGGAAGAAGGAGGGTTTAACGTTTCGAGCGGAGCTCTTCGTCGGAAACATAGGAGAAGGAAAGATCCCGAGAAGGGAAGACAGAGGAAAAAATCGCCAGCGGTACTCACGAGGTCAGGGTTAATTGCAACAAGTTGCTCAAAACCACATACAGAAAATATTAGAAATAACAGCCAAATAGATCACTATTTCTCCTACTAATGAAAAAGTTTCCACAAACAAAGAGAATTTGTAACCCGTATATGGTAAAGAGAAAGAAAATAACGAAATCCCAGCCTATGGATTAATTATAGACGAATCGTTTCTGGATTAGAACCGAA
>NW_021827908.1:0-7500 GCF_006345805.1 Octopus sinensis
CCTGAAAGTGGGCGACCATGGTGGGGGGCGAGACCAAACACTGAGATGTCATCTAGGGAATGGCCGGCCGAGCGGAAGTGGCGTGCGATGGAGAAAGAGAGTGTAGGCGAACGTCCCTCAAGTGTTCATGAAACGGTCGGACAACCGGCGTCCCGTCTGTCCTACATACAGCATCCCGCATAGGTTGCATTTAATGCAGTAAATAAGGCCAGACGAGGTGCACGTAAAAGAGTGCCTAATGCGTACAGTGTGCAGGTTGGAGCCGGTGACAGCGGTGGTGTTGGTGATGAAGGGGCAAGTGTTGCAACGGGATCTAGAGCAAGGGAATGATCCGTGTGGGGCTGAGAGGGAAAGAGAGAGGGTGCTGTGGACCAGGAGTCACGCAGATTGCGGGCTCGTTTGAAAGAGGACAGGGGTAGGTTAGGGAAAATGGGGGGCGGGTGTGGGATCAAGCTGGAGGCGACGGAAGGCACGTAGTATCTTGCGACGAAGGGGTAGGGTAGAGGGGTGGAAAAGGAGGGGGAAGGGGTGCGGTTGGGGGGTGGGCGGGGAAGAGACAGGGCGGTAGTGCGGTCGATGCGACGGGCGCGGGTGAGGGCATCAGAGAGGAGTATGGGTGGGTAACCTCGGAGTCTGAACATGCGGGCCAGGTATTGAGATTGGGTTCTCGAAATCCTGGTCGCGGCTGCACAAAATATATATATAAATATATATACATATATATATATATATATAATATATATATATATATATATATATATACTCTTTACTCTTTTACTTGTTTCAGTCATTTGACTGCGGCCATGCTGGAGCACCGCCTTTAGTCGAGCAAATCGACCCCAGGACTTATTCTTTGTAAGCCCAGTACTTATTCTATCGGTCTCTTTTGCCGAACCGTTAAGTGATGGGGACGTAAACACACCAGCATCGGTTGTCAAGCAATGCTAGGGGGACAAACACACACATACATATATATATATATACATATATACGACAGGCTTCTTTCAGTTTCCGTCTACCAAATCCACTCACAAGGCATTGGTCGGCCCGGGGCTATAGCAGAAGACACTTGCCCAAGATGCCACGCAGTGGGACTGAACCCGGAACCATGTGGCTGGTTAGCAAGCTACTTACCACACAGCCATTCCTATATATATATATATTTATATATATATACATATATATATATATAATTAAATAATAAGGGCAGAAATTGATATTAATCAATTAAAACCAGTAGCTTAGCGTATTTAAAAAATCCGAAGATTACAAATTGTGTTACATACAAAATTTAGAGGAATGACCACTGAATTGGACAACCTATATGCTAAACATAGACGTCACATTTTGTTTTTTTTGCTGAGATTTTTCTTGAGAACACATTCTTCGTGGTAATGGTGATATGACGTCTATGTAAACATAGTGGACAGCCTATTCTTACCTACGAAAATTGTATGTTGTTGACGTCATAAGAATGGTTATAAATTTCGAAAGACGTAATATAATGATAGAATGACACGCACACACAGGTGTGTGTGTATCTATCTATCTATCTATCTATCTATCTATCTATCTATCTATCTATCTATCTATCTATCTATCTTTGCAAAAAAAAAATAAAAGAAAGAAATATAACATGTGACTTCATTGACCGAGGTTACCGTGGTATTTTCCGTAGGCTTTTCTTTCCACGGGTAAACCTCACCTGTCCTCCCCTTTACACTTCATATTGACATTTCTGTGATTACGATCCCTATTGATCAACTTTTTTTCCTCTCCCCTTTTCTTTTTTTCTTTTCCCTCTCCCCCCTTTTTTTGTCCTCTTTCTTTCCTTTTACGATCCCTTTTGATCGAAAACCAACCCCCCTTTTTTTTACCCCCAAAAGAAAAGCTCTACCTTGTAATTTGTTCTGTCTGTGTGCAGCCCTGTGTGGCTAATAAAGAAACATATCTATCTATCTATAGGTGCAAACTATATATTGTAAACCAGGTTACGCTTATCACGAATAAATCTGAGATAACACGGGTCGGTAATCAGTCGAATATTCTGCAAAAGCGATCCCCAGCGACAGTCTGCAATTCTCAGCTAGCCAGAACACTCTGACCATTGCTTGTGTTTATATTCCTGTGAGGTGAGGCTGCGTATTTCTTGTACGGATTTGCGTATTCGTACCAATCAACATGAGACCAGTGAACAAAAAATAATGCAAGTGCATTCTGTAGAGCAGTGGTTCTCAACCAGAGTCCATATAAGGTTGGGGGAGGGTTCACTCTGCAAAATAGTAAACTGAGAATCTACAATATTTTGTAGATTCCATGGATTTAAAAAACGGTTGAGAACCCTTGCTCTAGAGAAAAAGTTAGGGTTGATAAAAAAAATACGTGATGATGGAAGCCACACTGTTGTGGGCTGCGGGCTTGATATCAATGAATCTACCGTTTATTCCATTTATAAGGTGTGTAGAGATTATTCATTTATCACTGATACATATATCACTGTTTTTTAGGAACCATCCCCTCGTGAAAAACGAGAATAGATGTAGTTCTGTACACAAGCGTAATTATTTTCACAGTTGAGCAGTTCAATTAAACTTAAGCACTATATTATACTATTGATGATATTTTTTTTTTATTTTGCCTGTGTGTGTTTCTCTTTGAAGAGCAAAAGAAAAGTACACCCAAGTAGCATCTCAATTCAGATTGCCGTTTGAGGACATTAAAATCTCCGAAGAATTTTTTGTTCAACGCACTTTCATATCGACTAACACTTATCCAATTCAATCTTGTCCTTCTACTTCGATATTTATTTTAATTTTAATTTTCTCATTTTCACCAAATTCCTCACTCACGTGGCTCGATGACTAGAGAGGAAACCAAATGATCGGCCAATCTTTCGTTAAGAGATATTTTACAAAAAAAAAAAACCATATCGTTTCTTTCTCCCTAGGAAAAAATCGACAGCATAATTTAGCCATTAAAATTGACTAACAACTCGAGATAGACTCTAAAGTCATGTATTTTAATTAGCCATGCTCCTGCGTAGGTGAAATATGATAAGACAAACCGTCAAAAATTGGATCAGCCGCCAAATATTTTACATTTAATAGCAGCAGCAGCAGCAGCAGTAGTAGTAGTAGTAGTAGTAGTTGTTGTTGTTGTTGTTTTTGTTGCTGTTATTGTCTATCCTCAGGACACTATAGCTAAAGGTATCCCAATCATGACCATCCCGCCTTTAATCTTGTACTAGCAAGACTTTCCTGTAATCAATGTATGCCCTTCTTTATCAAAGAGTTTGACTTTTATAGAAATTTGGTTGCCATTTTTATTAAACCGGGTAACCGACTGCTTAGAGGTTTCTTCATTGGCTGGCAGCAGCAGAAGCAGCAGCAACAACAACCGCCAAATATTTTACATTTTATAGTAGTAGTAGTAGTAGTAGTAGTAGTGGTGGTGGTGGTGGTGGTGGTCGTGGTGGTGGTGGTGTTGGTGGTGGTCGTGGTCGTGGTGGTAGTAGTTGTAGTAGTGGTGTTGGTTTTGTTGGTGGTGGTTGTAGTAGTAGTAGTAGTAGTAGTAGTAGTAGTAGTAGTAGTAGTTGCGTGGGCTTTAACATAGGTAGCAACATAGCTTTTCTTGGTATTTTTCGCTTTTTCAATAGATTTTCTTTGCATATAGTCTTACTGCAATTCAAACCGGATCTTCTTGATACTCCGCGATTGGCTGACCCAGTGATTGCTGGTTTACATTTCACCGAGCTCTAAAGGTTAATGCAGCTGCGGCTGTTTCAGTTGTGCAATTGCTATTGTTATTAGTATTGCAGATATCTTCCTTGTTTAGCGCAAGGGCATGACCTGATCAGGTATTAAAAAAACACAAGGTGCAAAAATTTAAAGTATTCAGTTAATCATTGGAACGACAAAATACTAAAAGCATATACGTTATTCTTTTACTTATTTCAATTATTGAATTGCGGCCATGCTGTAGCAGCGTCTTCAAGTACTTTTGCAGATCAATCAAATCAAATCGACTCTAGTTCATGCTTTATTAATTAATCAATTAATTAATTTATTTATTTATTTATTTATTATTATTATTTATTATTTTTTAAAAGTTTGGTACTTAAACTGTCAGACTTTCTTGCCGAACTGCTAAGTTACAGAAACGTAAACAAACCAACCCCAGTTGTCAAGCAGATGGGGAGGCAAAGATTATGACAAACGCACATATATAGATGTGTGTGTGTGTGTATGCATGTATGTATGTATGTATGTTTGTATGTATGTATGTATGTATGTATGCGTATGTATTCATGTATATATATATATATATATATATATATAAGTATGTATGTATGTATATAGTAATAACAACAATCCTTGGGTGGAATTTACAAACATTTAATACATGGCTACGCGCGTTTCCACAAATCACATATTTCTTAAGCCTCATTAGACTGTAGCCTGCATAATGGTATAGAACCTACGTTTCCCGTGAACAAATTATATATATATATATACGAACTTTATGTTAGTTAAAATACGTTCGTGACATATTCAAACTTTTAAAGGCAAGTTCACTGCAGCCGTTGTGGAGAGAACATTCTTTTTTATGGTAAAAGTTATAAAAACATTATATCTGCCCAGTGCTTCTCTCTTCAGCGTTTCCCACTGAGGAAAGCTAAACCAGAAACGCGCGTCAGGGAATCTGTGGATGTAGCCAGGTTCCGAGCTTAAATTTCTTCTAGTGGTAGTCAGTTTGATTCAAATGTCTTCAGCCCACTGAAATTAATTTGAGCAGAACCAGAGTTGCTAGCTCCCTAAGTTGGTAAACTATGTTGTAGAAAGTCCGTTGTTTGAGCTTGATATACCTGTGGGTGTGCCAGTCTATTTCTTAGTTGCTTTGTTTTTCTGACTAAGCCTTTCATCAGGTTCAGAGGTCGTAGTTGCTGCTGGAGTTGCAACTGTCACTATTTAGGATTTGAAAGGAAATATTTGAAGCATGACGGCCTAGATATACTGTGGGTGCATTTCAGATAAACAGAACAGAAACATTGTAAAGTTTAAACAGGATATAAATATATTAGTGTGGAGGTGCAATGGCCCAGTGGTTAGGGCAGCGGACTCGCGGTCATAGGATCGCGGTTTCGATTCCCAGACCGGGCGTTGTGAGTGTTTATTGAGCGAAAGCACCAAAAGCTCCACGAGGCTCCGGCAGGGGATGGTGGTGATCCCTGCTGTACTCTTTCACCACAACTTTCTCTCACTCTTACTTCCTGTTTCTGTTGTACCTGTATTTCAAGGAGCCGGCCTTGTCACTCTCTGTGTCACGCTGAATATCCCCGAGAACTACGTTAAGGGTACACGTGTCTGTGGAGTGCTCAGCCACTTACACGTTAATTTCACGAGCAGGCTATTCTGTTGATTCGGTTCAACCGGAACCTTCGTCGTCGTTACCGACGGAGTGCTTCCAAATATATTAGTGTCATTGTAGTTATTGAAGACATTGTTTTGTTTTTATTTTGTTATTGTATAAAAACAATGTTATCTCAGTTTGAGCAAATCTATAATTAAAGACGTTCAAGCCGAGATCATCCCACTTTTTATTCCGCACCTAGTGTTTCTCTGAAGAGTTTCAGATTTGACCAAATTCACAGAAAAAGAATTAACTGGGAGAAGTCAGAATCTTCGTCCCAGTGTCCCATGTTGTAATCCAAGAAGAAAGAGCAAAGAGAAAAATGATATTTGTGTTTTAAAAAGGATAGCGTGGCAGTTCCACTCTTTGAAACAGCAACTTGAAAAAGAAGAAACCACTACACGAAATATTTGGCAATATTCTCTCTCAGACAAGATAGTTAACACTTATGATACTGTTTACTGTACATCCAGACCGAAGACTCAAACAAAATGCAAGCTGAAATAGGCATACGTCCGTCTATATATTTGTACCCCAGTATACAGGAAGGAGAAATATAAGGGTGTACATCAGGAACATTGGAAATGATATAGATTCGTGGTTTGTTAATTGTATTGCAGTAGTATTGGTCGATGGTCAGTATGGGGTTAACGTGAGGCGGCGCGAATTGGCGCGAGGCAACGTGTGGTCACGAGGGCCAAGATAGATTTCAAAGCCCTAATGATTCCGAAGGTCACAAGGTCATATCAGAGTTGTGCTCATTTGAGGACAAGAAGACAAAGAGCATGAAACTGGCAATGTAGAGCAAAATTCCATCCTTGTTATTTTCGTGTGGTAGCAAATTTCATTCTGAGAGCCTTTTTCTCTGAACAAATGAGGGAACTAGGGAAAGCGAAGGAGAGAAAAAAACTGAAATAGTAACAAAATAGAAAATCTCAGTTGCTGGAGAACCACCAGTCACAGATTCGGAGGTCCCTATCATCATGTCCTATCCTGAAAACAAGCGAGTAGGCTCCTCACACCCATCGCCGACTGTAGCAGCAAAACCCTATCTTGTGATGAGAAGTAGAAAATGCAGGAGAACCATGAAGGTAAAAGCATCATCACTGTAAATATAGACATATCTATATATATAAAACTGTAGTTGTGTGAGTGTCTGTCCCCTTCGATTTAGATTCCTAACTACTCCCACATTTTGCGGTGCAGTTTAACCAAATCCGGGTATCTTATAGTCGTGATTCATATCGAGCCCGTCTGGCTATTAGCGCGCGTCTACAATGAGTCTACGATTTTAAAAATAATTTAACATCATTTTTTATTTCATTTTAATGCATATTTTTTCGTGTGTCGATGGCGGCGGAGTTGGCGTCCACGCTCATGCCTGCACCTGTGTTGCTTTTCCCCCTTCTTCCCTCCCTCGTGAAGCTGTGGGGAAGGGAGTGTAAGGAAATCAACATCGTAATGCGTTGTCAAGGAGACCAGCGTTCTTTTAGAACAACGACTTCATGGCTTGAAGTCGCCAAAACAGAAATCGCTAAAAAAGCTGAAACAGATCCACAAAAACGGCAATTACCGCCACACAGGGCAGGTTTCCTGTGCAAACAATTTGCACAACCGAATGTTTTAGTTGTTGCACAAATCTTTATATATAAAAGTAAGGTTGTGTGTCTGTCTCCTACGATTTAGATTCCTAACTACTCCCACATTTTGCGGTGCAGTTTAACCAAATTCGGGTATCTTATAGTCGTGATTCATATCGAGCCCTTCTGGGTATTAGCGCGCGTCTACGATAAGTCTACGATTTAAAAGAAAAATTACCATCATTTTTTCGCTATTATATAAGGGAAGTAACTCTCTGAAAATGTCTACGATGAGTCAACGATTAAAAAAAATTACCATAATTTTTTATTCCATTTTAATGCATTTTCGCTATTATATAAGGGAAGTAACTCTCTAAAAATGTCTACGATGAGTCAACGATTTAAAAAAAAAATTACCATCATTTTTTATTCCATTTTCAATGCATTTTTTGCTATTTTTTTGCTATAACTCACTAAAAATGCTTATATAGCTATTTCCCTTACAAACCCG
>NW_021827909.1:0-2500 GCF_006345805.1 Octopus sinensis
GTAGAAAGGATTGTTATCCTAATTATCGTCATCATCATTATTATATTATCATCATCATCATCATTATCATCTTCATTATTATTCTATGTTTGACGTTTGCTTTACATTTGTACAATTTGGCACCAAGTCTCACCCAGAGACCTCAAGAAACAACAAGTTAGAAGTTCATGTTGGTGTTATGCCTTGGGTGCTATATATTTGGTTTTGTACATAGTGTTGTTCTAGAGAATGTTTAAGAAACCACAAGAAAATTATGTTTGTTTTAAAATTTGAGATTACATAGACAATATTTTACGTGGGATATGGGCAGTTCCCATGAGCATTATCTTTTGAATTTCCTCCATTTTCGGGTTTCTTAGTATCTGAGCTAGGTAGCAATCAGCCCCTTTTGCTATCATTCCTTGGCCACCTATGGCAACAGGCATTGTTTTAGTCTTCAGGTTCCACATTTTGCCAGTTTCTATTTCAATTATTATTATTATTATTATTATTATTATTATTATTAATAATAATAAGTGAGAGAGCAGTGCATGCCATCAAAGTGACACTGGGGTAAAATATACGAAGCCCGGTAAACCCATCATGACTACCCGTCTGATAAGGGTACACCAGGCACATGCATCACAACCATATGTGCGTGACATGGATCTCTTATTTTAAGGCAAACAGCGCATGACCTCTGTTCATCATCCTTAAACAGCCCTTATTATGTGTGGGATGCATTGGTTGATCTGAATGAAATGCTAACTGGCCCCATCTATAAGATCATGCATTGTGTATCTATCTATCTGTCTATCTATCTATCTATCTATCTATCTATCTATCTATCTATCTATCTATCTATCTATCTATCTATCTATCTATCTATCTATCGATCTATCTGCCTGTCTGTCTTTCTCTCTGTCACGATCTCTCTCTTTCCCTCTCTCTATCTATCAATCTGTCTGCCTGCCTGTCTGTCTGTCTGTCTGTCTGTCTGTTTTTTTTCTCTGCTTTTCTTTGTCTTTTCCGTTTTTTTATTCTCTGTCTGTCTGTCTCTCTCTCTCTCCCTCTAACTGTCTATCTATCTATCTATCTATCTATCTATCTATCTATCTATCTATCTATCATCTATCTATCTATCTATCTATCTGTTTATGCATCTACATATAAATAAGTATGTATGTGCTTATGTGTTTTGGTAGCTATGCATGTGTATGCATGTGTATGCCTGTGTATGCTTGTGTGTATCTGTCCGAATCGGTCAAAGTTGACAGCCAGTCATCAGCGGGTCTTATTATTGTATTAGGATGTAATTATATTTGAGGTAAGTTGATGTCTCTGGCCAACAGCAGTCCAGTGATAACATTAATATTATTAGAGACGCTAACGTATACTATGATCTCAGACACCGCCATCACCACCAACATCAACACCACCACCCACTACCACCACCACCACCACCACCACCACCACCACTATAAGTACCATCTCCACCACCAACGACGTCGCCACAACCACCACCACCACCAACAACACTACCATCAACACCGCTGCTTTCACCATGTCCACCACCACCACCACTATAAGTACCATCATCACCACCGCCGCCGCCGCCACCACCACCACCACCATTAATACCATTACCGCCGTCACCATCACTACCACCATCACCACTGCTACTATCACCACCGCTGCCACTACCACCAGCACCACCAGCACCAGCACCGCCTCCATCACCGCCACGATCGCCGCTACTTCCATCACCACCACCACCACCTCCTCATCAATAGCAACCATTATTACCATCACCACCTTCACCTTCGCCACCAACACCAACACCTCTATCACCACCAGCACCAACAGCATAACGAGATTATCACCATCGCCGTCGCAACAACCTTTAGTCAAAAACCACCACCACCACCACCACCACCATCACCACCACCACCATTACTACTATCACCATAGCAACAACATCATTATCACCACAAACTCCCTACCTCACCACACAGCTAGTACTACAGCCATATCTACCACCATCATCATCACCACCACCACCACCACCGCCTCCAA
This sequence comes from Octopus sinensis, assembly GCF_006345805.1. NCBI lineage: Eukaryota > Metazoa > Mollusca > Cephalopoda > Octopoda > Octopodidae > Octopus > Octopus sinensis. The sequence continues at coordinate 2,056 of NW_021827909.1, forward strand.
CATTATCGTTATCAACGCGAATATACCTCATTACTAAGACTATGAAAGATGTTATTCATTTTCTTGGAAGCTGCTAGAAACTGCAATGAAGACACCATCAAACTACAGCCAAAGGACTTGAGTAAGAAGGCGTGCTATAAATAATAGTAATGTTTCGGGATGGTCACTTATTTATCTCTCGTTTGCCAAATGAACACACGCACTGTATATTCATTCTTTATTTTAATTATTGTTTTTATTTTAGTGTTCTTTGTGGTAAATCTTTCGGCACACATCTGGGACCTCCTCAGCGACTCTCCGTTCCATGTGTCTCTTCTTGGTCTGTCTGGTCCATACTCAGAATTGTAACAATATCTGTTTGCGTAAACACGCGATTTCACATCAGGAGTTTTGCAAAACAAATGATATAGACGTTAGATGATATACACCTTACTTACGACCTATG
>NW_021827909.1:7500-9476 GCF_006345805.1 Octopus sinensis
TACTACCACCACCACCACCACTGCCACTACCACCGCCACCACCACCACAACCACCACCACTACTACCACCACCACTACTACTACTACTACTACTACTACATCATCATCATCATCATCATTGTCGTCGTCGTCGTCTTTTATCATCTTCATCATCATAAATGACCGGCCATGTGTATCCCATCTGTGACATCATTTTGTCCAACGACTACTATAAAAGTCTGAATTCCTATTAAAACAGACGTTTATTGGCCGTTGTTACTTAGCGACTAACCGATTTTTATTCTTTGTTACTAAGCGACACACAAACACCCCCGATCTCCCTCTGTCTCTGTCTGTCTGTCTGTCTGTCTCTCTCTCTATCATATACTGTATTTGGTCATGAAGGCGACGAGCTGGCAGAAACGTTAGCACGGCTGGCGAAATGCTCACCGGTATTGCGTCTGTCTTTACGTTCTGAGTTCAAATTCCGCCGAGGTCGACTTTGCCTTTCATCCTTTCGGGGTCGATTAAATAAGTACCAGTTACACACTGGGGTCTATATAATCGACTTAATCCGTTTGTCTGTCCTTGTTTGTCCTCTCTGTGTTTAGCCCCTTGTGGGTATTAAAGTAATAGGTATTTCGTCTGTCTTTACGTTCTGAGTTCAAATTCCACCGAAGCCGACTTTGCCATTCATCTTTTCGGGATCGATAAGTTAAGTACCAGTTACGCGCTGGGGTCGATATAATCGACTACACCCAACTCCACCAAATTTCAGGCCTTATGCCTATAGAAGAAATGATTATGTCTGGTCTTTTGTGCTTGCAGTTTATTGCAAGATTGACAAGGATGTTCCAGAAGTGGGTGGGTGGGTGACCCCCTTCGGCCATGACTGACCACGGAATTGCACCTACAAAGTTAGCTTCCGAGGCACAAGTCCGGGCAAGGTTGTTTATGGAAGACCAGCAGTCGCCCATGCATACCACCCTCCACTCTTCACACCACTGATGTTATCCAAGGGAGAGGTTAAGGGGCCGATAAAGCTGGGCCCCTGTGACATCACAACTCATTTCTATAGCTCATTGTATGCATTCCCAGATTACACACGCAAATTCACAGGTAAAATATGTATTTCAAAAATTAATAAATAAATAAATTCATGAATGGATGTTGTTTTCACAGCGATAATGCTCTTCTCAGTACATGAGTCGTTCCAGTTAACACGATTTTTTGCACTTCCTGTAGGGATGGTAAACCTGGTATCATTTTCAAATAGGTTTCAGTAATTTATTATCATCATCATCATTATTATTATTATTAATATTATTATTATTATTATTATTATTATTATTATTATTATCATTATTATTATCATTATTATTATTATCATCATCATCATCATCATCTCATCATCATCATCATCATCATTATTATTATATTATTATTTCATTATTATTATATATTATTATTATCATTATTATTATTATCATCATCATCATCATCATCATATCATCATCATCATCATCATCATTATTATTATTATTATTATTATTATTATTATTATTATTATTATTATTATTTAGGTCACTGCATGGAATCGTACTCGAAATCTTGGGGTTAGTAACCCGCGGTCTTAACCACTACGCCATATGCCCTGATGAAGGCTGGAGGGTATATCAACCGAAACGTTGTGTTAACAACAAACACGATGAAGGCAAATCTCCGTCAGATGTAAATAAGGTAAATAATGTACATAATTTCTCATCTCTTAAATATAGAACTGTACTCATACGTAGTCTTCGATGGGAGAGTCCATTATTCATGAGGTCTGCTTCTTAATATTACGTCTTAAGATGGTGTCTGGAAAGAAATTTGCTTCGACATTTTTTTCATCGAGTTATTGTTTTTTATGTATTGCGCTTTTGATAGAAAACGCTTGTTTGATGGTTTTCGCCAGTAATTTCTATTGTTCTCACGTAAACTGCGGACCGTTTTAT
>NW_021827910.1:0-5000 GCF_006345805.1 Octopus sinensis
TAACCGAATTGACAGTTTCAGTTAAATACCTGATATATATATATATATATATATGTGTGTGTGTGTGTGTGTGTGTGTGTGTGTGGTGTGTGTGATCTGAAGAAATTATGCAAATCATTTTTTTTTTGGGTGGGGGTTAATAAATTAAATGTACATGTACATAGGAAGCTGAAATTTTAGAATGTTGGTACAAATGCTCTTTCTTAATTCTGGATAAAATTTGACATACATCTGATCCGTTTTTCGTGAGTAATTGAGAATTTACTGAAATTAGCTGTCTGAACCTATTAGGCAAATGTTGGAATTTATATTTTTACAGTGTTAATGATACGTTTTTATTATTTTGCAGGTCATAATATAATCATGGTTAAAAAGAAAGATATGACGGCGTCTGAAAAGCAGAAAATAACTAAGCTTTTTAAGTGATGGCACGACCTCTTTGAAAATTTCGAAGCAGCCTGGCTGAGCTCATCGAACAATCAAGAAAATAATTGAAGATATAACAACGAACAGGCAACCAAGAGATAAACGTGAGCTGAAACGCATTGTCGCTAAATACCCTCTGCTCAGTGTGTGATAAGGTATTTATAATGGCTGGGATTGTTGGAGTAAAGAGAGACAAAAGGGGTAGAGTCCTTCGCGACACTGGTTCTGTAAAAACATCTCCTCGCCAGCCTCCTATATCTCCAACTAATATTGATAAACGTCTAAAGTGGGCAAGAAAGAACTTAAAAACAGTTTTCAGAAGCGTCATATTCACTGACGAATCGCGCGTCACATTAGATGGTCCAGATGGATGGGTTAAAAGATGGGTTCCGTGAGGTCAAGATGCTCCTATGATGAGAAGATGGCAACAGGGAGGTGGTGGTGTAATGATATGGGCTGGTATTGTTAATAGAACCACCATTGGATCATTTAAAGTTGACGAAGATGTAAAAGTCTTTCATTCATTGGGGTTGATAAAATAATTTATCAATACCCACAGTAGTGGATTTATAGAAGTGGAGAGCGGTAGTTTATGATAGTAAAACTGTGAAAGTTAATTGTCCTAAAAACAATGAGAGTAAATTACAATAGAAATTGCTACATTGGTAACCTGTGATGTCATGTAAACAAAGTATGTGATAGAACCGATGTATACAAACCTACATCTATATTAATAAAGGCGAAATTCTGTCTGTCTGGCTGTCTGGGACCCCTGTATCTCAGTCAATATTTGCTCTTCATAGACATATAATTTTTTTGGATCAGGATGATCGTGGAATTGAAAATCTGCCCTCCGTTGGTTCTTGAACATCTGGCATTGAGATCTGATTTGAAAGCACTTGGGTTGATATTTCTAGCAGCCTATGCTACACTGATTCACGCCATCTTCGTCAGGGATTAACTGGGGAGATAAATGACATTCACTTCATTAATTCTATGCCGAGATAAGAACTTTGGGATAAATTAGCCAACAGTTGGAATTCAACTTGGGACTGGAGTAATAGAACAATTGCATTACATAATTTATTCTCACCCGTCGTTAACCTCTGATGAAATGCAACCGGTGCATATTGTCATTATAGACGTATGATAATCATGTTATTTAACTTTTCTTATTTTGGGGCCGCGGACCCAATTAGCTCTCTGCAGGAGCTAGCTCAAATTTCTGGACGGAACTGTGTATTTCAGCGGGTATTTGTGAAATGCTTAACATTCTACTTATGGTTAGTACACGTGTATGTCTTGGGACGTGGTTCATAATGTGGGTGATCTCGATGTTATTTTTATGAAATTCTATGGTTTGACTGTTGTCCATTTGTCTTTCTATCGCAAATTCACTCACACGTTTTAATCATTTCAAACTACATGGAAACCAAGAAACAGATGCGTTGCTGTCCATCTGTGCCATAGCATTGTGAACGAAATATGTGCAACCGAACGAGTGACTTGCTATGTCGACCCTAGAAGCGACTGCCTTTATTTCGATTACTATATCAGTAGCATGCCGAAGGAGAAAGACTTCGTCAACTCGGGTCACTGCTAGACTTGGACAAAAGCAAAAGTGTTATTTTGTGGGGTTTGGGTTCTGGTGGGGGACGGGGCGGCATTCAAGTAGATAATCATGTCTGGCCGATGGAGGCTGTGATGTTGCGAAAACGTTCCCCTCGTTAGTGGCAGAGAAAGCTACAGGGTAACACACCAAAAGATCGTTTGAAAGAAAATACTGCGCACTATTTTGGTAACGAGTTCTTTTCTTCCCAGTTGTTAGACACACATATATACGTATGTACACACACACACACATACACACACACAAACACACACACACATACCACACACAAACACACGTAAACAAACATATGTAAACAAACATGTACTTGAATACATTTTTAACTACTATGTATATATGTTTATATATATGTGTGTATAAGTATATATATATATATATAGATATATATATATATATATATAATATATATATATATATATATATATATATTATATATATATATATATTATATATGTACATATATGAATATATAAATTTGTATGTGTGTATGCATATATGCATGTACGTATGTATACATTTTAGACACATTTATATGCATATATACATATTTATATATATATACATTAGTATGCATATATATATATCCATACATACATACACACATACATACATATGTCTTTTGTTTCTCATATTATTACACCTCATTATGTTTATAGTGTTTACGATGTCTCAATGTACAACCGATTAGAAACACGGAACTGGCAAATATCCACCATTTTATGGATTAGATCCATAACAATGTTTGGCTAGGATCCATCCCAAATCATAATTCTTCCAGACAATCTTTTTTATTTATTTATTTTTTATTTTTATTTCTTATCATTTATTGCGATTGTGCTTAGGTTTTCTTTTAAATATGTTTTGTTATTTTTTTTTGTTATTTTTGTTCACAATATTTCTTTAGGAAGCATTTGCGTAATTATTTCCGTTTCCAATACTTATTTTGCGCATGCTGTGCGTATATGTGTGTGTACGTGTGTGTGTATGAACAATATATACTTATCTATGTATGAGTGTATATATGTATGTATATGCATAAATATACATATAATTAGACAGTGCTGCTGTTGTTTCTGCTAATTTCATTCGTGTTGTTACAATTATTTTCGTGTTGTAGGTTGTATGGTATTGATGCCGTTCATGTTGTTGGTGTTGTTGTTGTTGCTGCTGCTGATGCTGATGCTGCTACTGCTATTGCTGTTGTTGTCCTTTTTGCTGCGCCTGTCATGGACGTTGTTACTGTTACCAATATTTACGATTACCGAACAATATTGGCATCATTATTGTCTCTGTTTTTGTTTACACTCACATCAACAGCGACTAAAGAAAACTGTTATCAAAGTCGTTCCAACCGTGACTTTCTCGTCTTCTATTATGTCAACATGGTATGATGAGATCCGTCATGCGCAATCAGTGTCTTTCTCAATGGCGCGACAGCAATGAATTTACCTCGAATATTTTAAATACTGGGGCCGTCTTCAGAATGAGCTTTTTATCATGCGGCCCCTTTCTCGAAAAAGGTTCAGAATGCCTAATTTAACTGGAAATTTCACCTATATTAAAAAATCATAAGGCGGCGAGCTGGCAGAAACGTTAGCACGCCGGGCGAAATTCGTTGCCGTATTTCGTCTACCGTTACGTTCCGAGTTCAAATTCCGCCGAGGTCGACTTTGCCTTTCATCCTTCCGGTGTCGATAAATTAATTACCAGTTACGCACTGGGGTCGATGTAATCGACTTAATCCGTTTGTCTGTCCTTGTTTGTCTCCTCTGTGTTTAGCCCCTTTTGGATAGTAAAGAAATATATATTAAAAAATCATATTTGACTATTGAAAAGGTTGCAAGACGCAACGAAAATTTTAGGAAAATAAAAATAAGAATTAAGTGGAAATTTTACCGGTGTTTGTGTTACATTATAAGGCACAAAAAGAAAATGACTCTTCCGTGACACAACTGAATATTCTTCAACACACGAACTCACATAAAGAATCTTGCAAACCAAATCCAAAAACGAAATACAATTTTTGTTGTATTATCTTTGTTGTTGCAGTTGTAGTTGCTGTTGTTGACGATGTTGATGATGATGATGATGATGACGATGATGATGATGATGATGATTGCAATGATGATGGTGATGATGACGATGACGATGATATTTATGGCAGCAGAGGTAGTCACGGTAGTTATAATATCGGTTCGTAGGGGCGATGGTATTTTTACGGTATTTTTCAATTTATTGTGATGTTCTATGATTACAAAGTTATTGTTAAACCATTTGTATTCTTTAAGAATGTTTGTTAGAGTTCTGCATTCACAGTTTCTAACTACTTTATCATATCTTTGTCGTTATCATCATCATCATCATCATCATCATCATCATCATCATCATCATCAACAGAATCAGCCTCAGCATCATCAACAATGTCGTTCCCATCATCATCATCAGCATCAGCATTATCCTCCTCATCTTCATCATCCCCATCATTATCATCATAATCATCATCATCCTCATCAACTTCATCAGCATCAGCATCAGCATCATTAACAACGTCATCCCCATCATCAGCACCTTCCTCCCCCTCCTCCTCCTCCTCCTCATCATCATCATCAGTATCAGCATCAGCATCATCCCCATCATCATCATCAGCATCAGCATCATCCCCATCAACATCATCCCCATCATCATCATCATCAGCAGCAGCAGCAGCATTAGCATCAGCACCATCAACAACGTCATCCCCATCATCATCATCATCACATCATCATCATCATCATCATCATCAACATATCATCATCATCATCACAATATCTAGCGGGATTTTGTCCTTCTTAACGACTTTACCTTTTATCACGGTAAAGGTCGACTTTACCTTTTATCACGTCTGGGTCCTTAAAATAAGTAGCAGTTAAGCACTGGGGAGGTCGATCTCAACTTATCCCCGTCT
>NW_021827910.1:7500-9569 GCF_006345805.1 Octopus sinensis
GATTGTTATCGATGATTCGTATATATTACACGAGTATCTTACTAATTTGTACTGAAGTCGGCTCCTTTCAACGGGATGGTGATGACGGTGGTTGTGATGATGGTGACGACGACGATGATGATGTTGCTTATGATGATGATGATGAGCAGCCGAGTACTAACTGGTTCACCACCGTCTACCGGATCGTGGCCGAGTATCTGGGTCCCCCTAATCGAAAGGACTTGAGGGTTCAAGATTTGTATTATTTATATTCGACGGATCCGGTACGATATTGTCTTCTTCCTTTTCAGTGAGATTTTAAATTACTGTCATAGAAGGATATATCATTGGTACGATCACATGATATAATATTCCAGTTGAGCATATACACAGGAGCAGGGCATATCTTTATATATAAAAGTGAAGTTGTGTGTCTGTCTCCTACGATTTAGATTCCTAACTACTCCCACATTTTGCGGTGCAGTTTAACCAAAACCGGGTATCATATAGTCGTGATTCATATCGAGCCCTTCTGGGTATTAGCGCGCGTCTACGATGAGTCTACGATTAAAAAAAAAATTACCATCATTTATTTCCATTTTAATGCATTTTTTCGCTATTATATAAGGGAAGTAACTCTCTAAAAATGTCTACGATGAGTCAACGATTTAAAAAAAATTACCATCATTTTTTTCCATTTTAATGCATTTTTTGCTATTTTTTGGCTATAACTCTCTAAAAATGCTTATATAGTTATTTCCCTTACAAACCCGAGCAACGCCGGGCGATACTGCTAGTCTTGTATAAGGTTATCTAGGCTGCCGGCGAGTAACGTCAGGGTGCGGAAGGTTAACGAGTTATGAAGTGTACCATCAATGCAATAAAAGTGGGTGTTGCTGGAGATAACAAAATGAACGTCTTTGATATTTGTAGGGAGAGTGTGGACGGCAAAAGCCGGATCTGAAGTCAAAGAATAAAATATGTTATAAAAAAGAAATATGATATCATTAGACAACAGATAAAAATAAGACGTATTTATTTTTCCAGTGAGCACCAGATAGAATAGCTTAGATATGATTTCGTAAAACTCGAGCTTCGTCACTAAAATAACAATAAATCGCTAGATATTTGTCATGTTTTCACTTTGCGGCCTTCATCGGTGAAATATAAGGACACAACACAAACACACTCAAACGCATATAATTATTTATACATACACACACGCACACATATATATCCATATATATTATATACATATATAGGAGCAGGAGTGGCTATGTGGTAAGTAGCTTGCTTACCAACAACATGGTTCCAGGTTTAGTCCCACTGCGCGGCACCTTGAACAAGTGTCTTCTACTATAGCCTCGGGCCGACAAAAGCCTTATGAGTGGATTTGGTAGGAACTGAAGGAAGCCCGTCATATATATGTATATATATCTGTGTGTGTGTGTGTGTGTGTGTGTGTCTGTGTCTGTGTGTGTATTTGTGTTCTTGCGTTTGTCCCACCAACATCATTTGACAGCCGATGCTGGTGTGTTTTCGTCCCCGTAACTTAGCTGTTCGGCAAAAGAGACTGATAGAATATGTAATAGGATTACAAAGAATAAGTCCTAGGATCGGTTTGCTTGACTAAGAGCAGTGCTCCAGCATGGCCGCAATCAAATGACGGAAACAAGTAAAAGAGTAAAGAGTAAAGAGTAATATATATATATATGTAACATATGGTATAATTATAGACAGGTCGAATTTTAGCCATTTCTCCGCAGTCTGAAAGAAAGAAATCATTGAACAAACTTAATCGATCTTCGAACCATATTGGGTTCTTATCAAGGGCGTCTGCATCATTCTGAAAGTCTCCAAACTCTTTATAGACTCAACAAATGCAGCAGATCTTACTCCACACAGTGTCAAGGTATGATATATATGTAACATATGGTATAATTATAAGCAGAGCAAACTTTAGCCATTTCTCCGTAGACTGTAAAAATTATGAACAACCTTAATATATATATATATATATATATATATAAATAAATATATATTCGGACGTATAAATATAATGCATATATGTGCATATACATGTGTGTCTG
>NW_021827911.1:0-9506 GCF_006345805.1 Octopus sinensis
TGCCGGCAGATTGTTCCATGCTTGCGTGTGTATGGAGGGGAGAAATCAGGTGTAGTGTTGGTGAATCTCAGGAAAATGGAGTTTTGAAGGATGCAGTGTTCAGACAATTAACAACTGATGCCGGCAGTTTGTTCCATGCTTGCGTGTATGGAGGGGAGGAATCAGGTGTAGTGTTCGTGAATCTCAGGAAGAATGGAAGTTTTGAAGGATGCAGTGCTCAGACAATTAACAACTGATGCCTGCAGTTTTGTTCCATGCTTGATTGTATGGAGGGCAGGAAATCAGGTGTAGTGTTGGTGAATCTCAGGAAGAATGGAAGTTTTGAAGGATGCAGTGCTCAGACACATAACAACTGATGCCGGCAGGTTGTTCCATGCTTGAGTGTGTAGGAGGGGAGGAAATCAGGTGTAGTGTTTGAATCTCAGGAAGAATGGAAGTTTTGAAGGATGCAGTGCTCAGACAATTAACAACTGATGCCGGCAGTTTGTTCCATGCTTGAGTGTGTATGGAGGGGAGGAATCAGGTGTAGTGTTGGTGAATCTCAGGAAGAATGGAAGTTTTGAAGGTTGCAGTGCTCAGACAATTAACAACTGATGCCGGCATTTGTTCCATGCTTGCTGTGTATGGAGGGGAGAAATCAGGTGTAGTGTTGGCGAATCTCAGGAAGAATGGAAGTTTTGAAGGATGCCGTGCTCAGACAATTAACGACTGATGCCGGCAGTTTGTTCCATGCTTGCGTGTGTATGGAGGGAGGAAATCAGGTGTAATGTTGGTGAATCTCAGGAAGAATGGAGTTTTGAAGGATGCAGTGCTCAGACAATTAACAACTGATGCCGGCAGTTTGTTCCATGCTTGCGTGTGTATGGAGGGGAGGAAATCAGGTGGTAGTGTTGGGTGATCTCAGGAAGAATGGAAGTTTTGAAGGATGCAGTGCTCAGACACATTAACAACTGATGCCGGCAGTTTTGTTCCATGCTTGAGTGTGTATGGAGGGGAGGAAATCAGGTGTAGTGTTGGTGAATCTCAGAAGAATGGAAGTTTTGAAGGATGCAGTGCTCAGACAATTAACAACTGATGCCGGCAGTTTGTTCCATGCTTGAGTGTGTATGGAGGGGAGAAATCAGGTGTAGTGTTGGTGAATCTCAGAAGAATGGAAGTTTTGAAGGATGCAGTGCTCAGAACAATTAACAACTGATGCCGGCAGTTTGTTCATGCTTGAGTGTGTATGGAGGGGAGGAAATCAGGTGTACGTTGTTGGTGATCTCAGGAAGAATGGACGTTTTGAAGGTTGCAGTGCTCAGACAATTAACAACTGATGCCGGCATTTGGTTCCATGCTTGCGTGTGTATGGAGGGGAGGAAATCAGGTGTAGTGTTGGCGAATCTCTCAGAAGAATGGAAGTTTTGAAGGATGCAGTGCTCAGACAATTAACAACTGATGCCGGCAGTTTGTTCCATGCTTGAGTGTGTATGGAGGGGCGGAAATCAGGTGTAGTGTTGGTGAATCTCAGGAAGAATGGAAGTTTTGAAGGATGCAGTGCTCAGACAATTAACAACTGATGCCGGCAGTTTGTTCCATGCTTGCGTGTGTATGGAGGGAGGAAATCAGGTGTAGTGTTGGTGAATCTCAGGAAGAATGGAAGTTTTGAAGGATGCAGTTCTCAGACAATTAACAACTGATGCCGGCAGTTTGTTCCATGCTTGCGTGTGTATGGAGGGGAGGAAATCAGGTGTAGTGTTGGTGAATATCAGGAAGAATGGAAGTTTTGAAGGATGCAGTGCTGCAACCACTAACAACTGATGCCGGCAGTTTGTTCCATGCTTGAGTGTGTATGGAGGGGAGGAAATCAGGTGTAGTGTTGGTGAATCTCAGGAAGAATGGAAGTTTTGAAGGATGCAGTGCTCAGACAATTAACAACTGATGCCAGCAGTTTGTTCCAAGCTTGAGTGTGTATGGAGGGGAGGAAATCAGGTGTAGTGTTGGTGAATCTCAGGAAGAATGGAAGTTTTGAAGGATGCAGTGCTCAGACAATTAAACTGATGCCGGCAGTTTTGTCCTATGCTTGAGTGTGTATGGAGGGGAGGAAATCAGGTGTAGTGTTGGTGAATCTCAGGAAGAATGGAAGTTTTGAGGATGCAGTGCTCAGACAATTACAACTGATGCCGGCAGTTTGTTTCATGCTTGAGTGTGTATGGAGGGGAGGAAATCAGTGTGTAGTGTTGGTGAATCACAGGAAGAATGGAAGTTTTGAAGGATGCAGTGCTCAGACAATTAACAACTGATGCCGGCAGTTTGTTCCATGCTTGAGTGTGTATGGAGGGGAGGAATCAGGTTGTAGTGTTGGTGAATCTCAGGAAGATGGAAGTTTTGAAGATGCAGTGCTCAGACAATTAACACTGATGCCGGGCATTTTGTTCCATGCTTGAGTGTGTATGGAGGGGAGGAAATCAGGTTTAGTTTTGGTGAATCACAGGAAGAATGGAAGTTTTGAAGGATGCAGTGCTCAGACAATTAACAACTGATGCCGGCAGTTTGTTCCATGCTTGAGTTTGTATGGAGGGGAGGAAATCAGGTGTAGTGTTGGTGAATCTCAGGAAGAATGGAAATTTTGAAGGATGCAGTGCTCAGACTATTAACAACTGATGCCGGCAGTTTGTTCCATGCTTGCGTGTGTATGGAGGGGAGGAAATCAGGTGTAGTGTTGGTGAATCTCAGGAAGGATGGAAGTTTTGAAGGATGCAGTGCTCAGACAATTAACAACTGATGCCGGCAGTTTGTTCCATGCTTGAGTGTGTATGGAGGGGAGGAAATCAGGTGTAGTGTTGGTGAATCTCAGGAAGAATGGATGTTTTGAAGGATGCAGTGCTCAGACAATTGACAACTGATGCCGGCAGTTTGTTCCATGCTTGCGTGTGTATGGAGGGGAGGAAATCAGGTGTAGTGTTGGTGAATCTCAGGAAGAATGGAAGTTTTGAAGGATGCAGTGCTCAGACAATTAACAACTGATGCCGGCAGTTTGTTCCATGCTTGAGTCTGTATGGAGGGGAGGAAATCAGGTGTAGTGTTGGTGAATCTCATGAAGAATGGAAGTTTTGAAGAATGCAGTGCTCAGACATTAAACACTGATGCCGGCAGTTTGTTCCATGCTTGCGTGTGTATGGAGGGGAGGAAATCAGGTGTAGTTTTGGTGAATCTCAGGGAGAATGGAAGTTTTGAAGGATGCAGTGCTCAGACAATTAACAACTGATGCCGGCAGTTTGTTCCATGCTTGCGTGTGTATGGAGGGGAGGAAATCAGGTGTAGTGTTGGTGAATCTCAGGAAGAATGGAAGTTTTGAAGGATGCAGTGCTCAGACAATTAACAACTGATGCCGGCAGTTTGTTCCATGCTTGCGTGTGTATGGAGGGGAGGAAATCAGGTGTAGTGTTGGTGAATCTCAGGAAGGATGGAAGTTTTGAAGGATGCAGTGCTCAGACAATTAACAACTGATGCCGGCAGTTTGTTCCATGCTTGAGTGTGTATGGAGGGGAGGAAATCAGGTGTAGTGTTGGTGAATCTCAGGAAGAATGGAAGTTTTGAAGGATGCAGTGCTCAGACAATTAACAAACTGATCCGGCAGTTTGTTCCATGCTTGCTTTGGTATGGAGGGGAGGAAATCAGGTGTAGTGTTGGTGAATCTCAGGAGGATGGAAGTTTTGAAGGATGCAGTGCTCAGACAATTAACAACTGATGCCGGCAGTTTGTTCCATGCTTGCGTGTGTATGGAGGGGAGGAAATCAGTGTAGTGTTGGTGAATCTCAGGAAGAATGGAAGTTTTGAAGGATGCAGTGCTCAGACACCATTAACAACTGATGCCGGCAGTTTTGTTCCATGCTTGAGTGTGTATGGAGGGGGGAAATCAGGTGTAGTGTTGGTGAATCTCAGGAAGGATGGAATTTTGAAGGATGCAGTGCTCACAACAATTAACAACTGATGCCGGCAGTTTGTTCCATGCTTGAGTTGTATTAGGGGAGGAAATCAGGTGTATTGTTGGTGAATCTCAGGAAGAATGGAAGTTTTGAAGGATGCAGTGCTGCAACCACTAACAACTGATGCCGGCAGTTTGTTCCATGCTTGAGTGTGTATGGAGGGGAGGAAATCAGGTGTAGTGTTGGTGAATCTCAGGAAGAATGGAAGTTTTGAAGGATGCAGTGCTGCAACCACTAACAACTGATGCCGGCAGTTTGTTCCATGCTTGAGTGTGTATGGAGGGGAGGAAATCAGGTGTAGTGTTGGTGAATCTCAGGAAGGATGGAAGTTTTGAAGGATGCAGTGCTGCAACCACTAACAACTGATGCCGGCAGTTTGTTCCATGCTTGAGTGTGTATGGAGGGGAGGAAATCAGGTGTAGTGTTGGTGAATCTCAGGAAGAATGGAAGTTTTGAAGGATGCAGTGCTGCAACCACTAACAACTGATGCCGGCAGTTTGTTCCATGCTTGAGTGTGTATGGAGGGGAGGAAATCAGGTGTAGTGTTGGTGAATCTCAGGAAGAATGGAAGTTTTGAAGGATGCAGTACTCAGACAATTACCAACTGATGCTGGCAGTTTGTTCCATGCTTGCGTGTGTATGGAGGGGAGGAAATCAGGTGTAGTGTTGGTGAATCTCAGGAAGGATGGAAGTTTTGAAGGATGCAGTGCTCAGACAATTAACAACTGATGCCGGCAGTTTGTTCCATGCTTGAGTGTGTATGGAGGGGAGGAAATCAGGTGTAGTGTTGGTGAATCTCAGGAAGAATGGAAGTTTTGAAGGATGCAGTGCTGCAACCACTAACAACTGATGCCGGCAGTTTGTTCCATGCTTGAGTTTTATGTTGAGTGTTCTGTGGACTTGGTAGCTGATTGGAATGGAGGAAATCAGGTTTAGTGTTGGTGAACTCAGGAAGAATGGAAGTTTTGAAGGATGCAGTGCTCAGACAATTAACAACTGATGCCGGCAGTTTGTTCCATGCTTGCGTGTGTATGGAGGGGAGGAAATCAGGTGTAGTGTTGTGAATCTCAGGAAGGATGGAAGTTTTGAAGGATGCAGTGCTCAGACAATAACAACTGATGCCGGCAGTTTGTTCCATGCTAGAGTGTGTATGGAGGGGAGGAAATCAGGTGTAGTGTTGGTGAATCTCAGGAAGAATGGAAGTTTTGAAGGATGCATGCTGCAACCATACAACTGATGCCGGCAGTTTGTTCCATGCTTGCGTGTGTATGGAGGGGAGGAAATCAGGTGTAGTGTTTGGTGAACTCAGGAAGGATGGAAGTTTTGAAGGATGCAGTGCTCAGACAATTAACAACTGATGCCGGCAGTTTGTTCCATGCTTGCGTGTGTAATGGAGGGGAGGAAATCAGGTTAGTGTTTGAATCTCAGGAAGAATGGAAGTTTTGAAGGATGCAGTGCTCAGACAATTAACAACTGATGCCGGCAGTTTTTCCATGCTTGAGTGTGTATGGAGGGGAGGAAATCAGGTGTAGTGTTGGTGAATCTCAGAAGGATGGAAGTTTTGAAGGATGCAGTGCTCACAACAATTAACAACTGATGCCGGCAGTTGTTCCATGCTTGAGTGTGTATGGAGGGGAGGAAATCAGGTGTAGTGTTGGTGAATCTCAGGAAGAATGGAAGTTTTGAAGGATGCAGTGCTGCAACCCTACAACTGATGCCGGCAGTTTGTTCCATGCTTGAGTGTGTATGGAGGGGAGGAAATCAGGTGTAGTGTTGGTGAATCTCAGGAAGAATGGAAGTTTTGAAGGATGCAGTGCTGCAACCACTAACAACTGATGCCGGCAGTTTGTTCCATGCTTGAGTGTGTATGGAGGGGAGGAAATCAGGTGTAGTGTTGGTGAATCTCAGGAAGATGGAAGTTTTGAAGGATGCAGTGCTGCAACCACTAACAACTGATGCCGGCAGTTTGTTCCATGCTTGAGTGTGTATGGAGGGGAGGAAATCAGGTGTAGTGTTGGTGAATCTCAGGAAGAATGGAAGTTTTGAAGGATGCAGTGCTGCAACCACTAACAACTGATGCCGGCAGTTTGTTCCATGCTTGAGTGTGTATGGAGGGGAGGAAATCAGGTGTAGTGTTGGTGAATCTCAGGAAGAATGGAAGTTTTGAAGGATGCAGTGCTCAGACAATTAACAACTGATGCTGGCAGTTTGTTCCATGCTTGCGTGTGTATGGAGGGGAGGAAATCAGGTGTAGTGTTGGTGAATCTCAGGAAGGATGGAAGTTTTGAAGGATGCAGTGCTCAGACAATTAACAACTGATGCCGGCAGTTTGTTCCATGCTTGAGTGTGTATGGAGGGGAGGAAATCAGGTGTAGTGGTGGTTGAATCTCAGGAAGAATGGAAGTTTTGAAGGATGCAGTGCTGCAACCACTAACAACTGATGCCGGCAGTTTGTTCCATGCTTGAGTGTGTATGGAGGGGAGGAAATCAGGTGTAGTGTTGGTGAATCTCAGGAAGAATGGAAGTTTTGAAGATGATGCAGTGCTCAGACATTAACAACTGATGCCGGCAGTTTGTTCCATGCTTGCGTGTGTAGATGGAGGGGAGGAAATCAGGTGTAGTGTTGGTGAATCTCAGGAAGGATGGAAGTTTTGAAGGATGCAGTGCTCAGACAATTAACAACTGATGCCGGCAGTTTGTTCCATGCTAGAGTGTGTATGGAGGGGAGGAAATCAGGTGTAGTGTTGGTGAATCTCAGGAAGAATGGAAGTTTTGAAGGATGCAGTGCTGCAACCACTAACAACTGATGCCGGCAGTTTGTTCCATGCTTGCGTGTGTATGGAGGGGAGGAAATCAGGTGTAGTGTTGGTGAATCTCAGGAAAAATGGAAGTTTTGAAGGATGCAGTGCTCAGACAATTAACAACTGATGCCGGCAGTTTGTTCCATGCTTGCGTGTGTATGGAGGGGAGGAAATCAGGTGTAGTGTTGGTGAATCTCAGGAAGAATGGAAGTTTTGAAGGATGCAGTGCTCAGACAATTAACAACTGATGCCGGCAGTTTGTTCCATGCTTGCGTGTGTATGGAGGGGAGGAAATCAGGTGTAGTGTTCGTGAATCTCAGGAAGAATGGAAGTTTTGAAGGATGCAGTGCTCAGACAATTAACAACTGATGCCGGCAGATTGTTCCATGCTTGAGTGTGTATGGAGGGGAGGAAATCAGGTGTAGTGTTGGTGAATCTCAGGAAGAATGGAAGTTTTGAAGGATGCAGTGCTCAGACAATTAACAACTGATGCCGGCAGTTTGTTCCATGCTTGAGTGTGTATGGAGGGGAGGAAATCAGGTGTAGTGTTGGTGAATCTCAGGAAGAATGGAAGTTTTGAAGGATGCAGTGCTCAGACAATTAACAACTGATTCCGGCAGTTTGTTCCATGCTTGAGTGTGTATAGAGGGGAGGAAATCAGGTGTAGTGTTGGTGAATCTCAGGAAGAATGGAAGTTTTGAAGGTTGCAGTGCTCAGACAATTAACAACTGATGCCGGCAGTTTGTTCCATGCTTGCGTGTGTATGGAGGGGAGGAAATCAGGTGTAGTGTTGGCGAATCTCAGGAAGAATGGAAGTTTTGAAGGATGCAGTGCTCAGACAATGAACAACTGATGCCGGCAGTTTGTTCCATGCTTGCATGTGTATGGAGGGGAGGAAATCAGGTGTAGTGTTGGTGAATCTCAGGAAGAATGGAAGTTTTGAAGGATGCAGTGCTCAGACAATTAACAACTGATGCCGGCAGTTTGTTCCATGCTTGCGTGTGTATGGAGGGGAGGAAATCAGGTGTAGTGTTGGTGAATCTCAGGAAGAATGGAAGTTTTGAAGGATGCAGTGCTCAGACAATTAACAACTGATGCCGGCAGTTTGTTCCATGCTTGAGTGTGTATGGAGGGGAGGAAATCAGGTGTAGTGTTGGTGAATCTCAGGAAGAATGGAAGTTTTGAAGGATGCAGTGCTCAGACAATTAACAACTGATGCCGGCAGTTTGTTCCATGCTTGAGTGTGTATGGAGGGGAGGAAATCAGGTGTAGTGTTGGTGAATCTCAGGAAGAATGGAAGTTTTGAAGGATGCAGTGCTCAGACAATTAAAACTGTAAGGCTGATGCCGGCAGTTTGTTCCATGCTTGAGTGTGTATGGAGGGGAGGAAATCAGGTGTAGTGTTGGTGAATCTCAGGAAGAATGGACGTTTTGAAGGTTGCAGTGCTCAGACAATTAACAACTGATGCCGGCAGTTTGTTCCATGCTTGCGTGTGTATGGAGGGGAGGAAATCAGGTGTAGTGTTGGCGAATCTCAGGAAGAATGGAAGTTTTGAAGGATGCAGTGCTCAGACAATTAACAACTGATGCCGGCAGTTTGTTCCATGCTTGAGTGTGTATGGAGGGGCGGAAATCAGGTGTAGTGTTGGTGAATCTCAGGAAGAATGGAAGTTTTGAAGGATGCAGTGCTCAGACAATTAACAACTGATGCCGGCAGTTTGTTCCATGCTTGCGTGTGTATGGAGGGAGGAAATCAGGTGTAGTGTTGGTGAATCTCAGGAAGAATGGAAGTTTTGAAGGATGCAGTTCTCAGACAATTAACACTGATGCCGGCAGTTTGTTCCATGCTTGCGTGTTGTATGGAGGGTAGGAAATCAGGTGTAGTGTTGGTGAATATCAGGAAGAATGGAAGTTTTGAAGGATGCAGTGCTGCAACCACTACCACTGATGCCGGCAGTTTTGTTCCATGCTTGAGGGTGTATGGAGGGGAGGAAATCAGGTGTAGTGTTGGTGAATCTCAGGAAGAAGGAAGTTTTGAAGGATGCAGTGCTCAGAACAATAACAACTGATGCCAGCAGTTTGTTCCAAGCTTGAGTGTGTATGGAGGGGAGGAAATCAGGTGTAGGGTTGGTGAATCTCAGGAAGAATGGAAGTTTTGAAGGATGCAGTGCTCAGACAATTAACAACTGATGCCGGCTGTTTGTTCTATGCTTGAGTGTGTATGGAGGGGAGGAAATCAGGTGTAGTGTTGGTGAATCTCAGGAAGAATGGAAGTTTTGAAGGATGCAGTGCTCAGACAATTAACAACTGATGCCGGCAGTTTGTTCCATGCTTGAGTGTGTATGGAGGGGAGGAAATCAGGTGTAGTGTTGGTGAATAACAGGAACAATGGAAGTTTTGAAGGATGCAGTGCTCAGACAATTAACAACTGATGCCGGCAGTTTGTTCGATGCTTGAGTGTGTATGGAGGGGAGGAAATCAGGTGGAGTGTTGGTGAATCTCAGGAAGAATGGAAGTTTTGAAGGATGCAGTGCTCAGACAATTAACAACTGATGCCGGCAGTTTGTTCCATGCTTGAGTGTGTATGGAGGGGAGGAAATCAGGTATAGTGTTGGTGAATCACAGGAAGAATGGAAGTTTTGAAGGATGCAGTGCTCAGACAATTAACAACTGATGCCGGCAGTTTGTTCCATGCTTGTGTGTGTATGGAGGGGAGGAAATCAGGTGTAGTGTTGGTG
>NW_021827912.1:2500-9359 GCF_006345805.1 Octopus sinensis
GTGGGTGTCTGGTGGGTATATGTGTGTATTAAAAATACCATTGGTTTCATGTTAAGAAAAAATATCTTAATATCTTAACGATTGGAGACTGTGTCCGTCTCCAGTTTGGATAAAGCACAATTTTTCCATGTGATCGTCCAGAAATTTTGGGGGAGGGGTACTTAATTTATCGACCCAGAAAGGATGAAAGGTAAAGTCGATCACGACCGAATTTGAAGTGAGAACATAAAGACAGGCGAAATACCAATTTCTTTACTACCCACAAGGGGCTAAGCACAGAGAGGACAAACAAGGACAGACAAACGGATTAAGTCGATTATATCGACACCAGTGCGTAATTGGAACTTAATTTATGGACCTCGAAAGGATGAAAGGCAAAGTCGACCTCGGTGGAATTAGAACGGAGCGGCGAGCTGGCAGAAACTTTAGCACGCTGGGCGAAATGCTTAGCGGTATTTCGTCTGCGTTACGTTGTGAGTTCAAATTCCGCCGAGGTCGACTTTGCTTTTCATCCTTTCGGGGTCGATAAATTAAGTACCAGTTACGCACTGGGGTCGATGTAATCGACTTAATACCTATGTCTGTCTTTGTTTGTCCCCTCTGTGTTTAGCCCCTTGTGGGTAATAAAGAAATAGGAATTAGAACGGAGCGGCAGACGAAATACCGTTGAGCATTTCACCCGGCGTGCTAAAAGTTCTGCCAGCTCATCGCCTAAATTGTTAAGATATTCAGATATGATTTCTCAACATGAAACCAATGGTAGCCTTAATACACAAATAATGAAATTCTATCCACTCGTTCTCCTCGTCCGATGTTTTTGTTCCATTTCTATAAATATATATATATATATATATAGGTAGATAGATAGATCGATAGGTAGATAGATAGATAGATAGATAGATAGATAGATAGATAGATAGATAGATAGATAGATAGATAGATAGATAGATAGATAGATACCTAAAACTTACTTGGAAATGGATGCGTGGTGCTCGATCATATAATAATATAAATAATATATAAATATATGCATATATTCATACATATATGTTCATACCTACATATATATGTATATATACATGGACATATGTGTACAGGGCATCAGCAAAAACGTAGACAAAATGAGAAACGAGAACATAAAAAACAAAAACATAGAAAACGAACGTTTTTTCGAACAAAGAAACAGAGACAGGCAACATAAAGAGCATTCCCTTCATCAGTTGTCCCCTGTTTTATCTACTCCGCATTTCGAAGGTAGGGTCAAGACGCGACTTTGTTAAAACAATCCTTCTCGCAAATCAGATTAAATAAAATTGGGGATTTTTTGCGGTTGGTGTAAATGGTAACAAGAACAGGACAGTGAGAACAAAACAGTAAAAACAAACGATGAGGGTTGTTAAGCGAAGACGATGTGAAGTGGTGAACGCTGGAATAAAGACAGGTAAAAGGAGAGACAAGTAAAAAGACGTCTTGTCTTTAGGAACGAAGTGGAAGAAAGATGGATGACCGTTCGTCACGTGTGAGCAGTGAGAGAGTCAAGGAGGAAGAGTGAGAGCGAGTGAGCGAGAGAGAGGGGGGACGGGGAAAGGGAGAGGAGAAGAATAGGGAAAGGATGGAGAGAAAAACAGAAAGGAAGAACAAGAGAGGGAGATAGATAGAAAGAATAGAGATAGAATAAGCGTATATACAGTGGCGACCAAAATGTTCAGAACGGCATTGTTTTCGTCAGAAAAGTAGATATAATTTTTTATCAAAGTTGTTTTATATTCTATAATTTTCACAGACTATAAATACAATATTAATTGTTATTGTCTGAGATTTTGGTGTAATTTGAGAGGATAATACAAAAGTTATGAATAATTTAGTGATTTACTGCAAAACCCATGGCGGCCAAAATGATCAGAACGGTTGCTTTTACTCCGTGTTTTAGTATATTTAAAACCGCGAACTCTAATGTTTTGAATTTGTTTTATTGACGGTTCGTTACTAAACATTAGTAAGAATATTTGCAGTGTACTTTGTTAATATAAGGCCACTTACTCCGTTACCAATTCGTCAGCAGATTATTAAGCTTCGAAGGAAGGATAATTTAAGTATTGGATCTATTGCAAAGATTGTTAACAAGTCAAAAAGTGTTGTACACGGTATTCTTAAGGTCTACGATGATTGTGGTTCGTGTGAAGCAAAAACGTTTACAGGTAGGCCAAGAAAAACCACCAAGAGAGAAGATCGTGCTATGGTAAAGTTGGTTAAAAAGGACAGATTTAAAACTGCTGCTGCTGTTTCTCGGAAATCCTATTGAAAATGTATGGAATATTCTAGGAGAACGTTTGAAAGCCAGAAATCCTAAAACAACTGAGCAATTATGGAATGCCCTTCAGGAAGAATGGAATAAGATCACCCAGCAAGAAATTGAAAATTTAATTTCCTCATGCAGTCGAAGATGTCAGAGTGTGATTGAAGCTAAAGGGCTTCACACTAAATATTAAATAATTCCAGTATTCTCTGTCAATTTTTATTATTTTGTTATTTTTTCAACCGTTCTGATCCTTTTGGCCGCCATGGGTTTTGCAGTAAATCACCAAATCATTCATAACTTTTGTATTATCCTCTCAATAACAATTAATATTGTATTTATTGTTTGTGAAAATTATAGAATATAAAACTACTTTGATAAAAACTTATACTTACTTTTCTGACGAAAACAATGCCGTTCTGAACATTTTGGCCGCAACTGTATATACATACTGTGTATGTGCGTGTGTGTGTGTGTGTGTTGTGTGTGTGTGTTTGTGTGTGTGTGTGTATCCCGTCATTTATCATATGCGTCATGCTTTCATTCTGCCTATCGATCTACCCATCAAACTAGATACCTACATATGTTGGTGCCTATAGCATTGTCTGTCCTTTTCTTTATATCTCTCGATCCTCTCTTTCGCTCCACGTCGTTCTGCCTCATTCTTTCTCTGCTCAGAAACAAAAATTTGAAGTAAAAATATGTATTTAAATGTGTGTGTGTATGTGTTTGTGTGTGTCTGTGTATGTGTGTGAGTGTGTATGTGTGTGGTGTTGTATGTGTGTGTGTGTGTGTGTGTATGTGTGTGCTTGAGTGTGTATGCGTGCGTGTTTGTATGAATATCCATTGTATGTTACGATTTTCTTTGCTCATCTCAAAATTCCGAACGAAAATGTTACATATTGAAATCAACATGGCGGTCATAAACGGAACAAGAGAATAAAACAAGAAAACATTGATTTATAAAGACTCATTACTAAACACAATCTACATATGACCAACTCCATTATAAACAGAATTTATAAAGACTAACAATGATATCAAGAAAAACAAGCTAAGCTTACTGTAACTGATGACGTTTTTTGGGAAGCAATAGCGATCTCGTTACAGGCAACAACACATGGATACAAACACAGAAACACACACACACAGATACTATCACACATAGGAACACATACACACACACACACACATATATACACACACATATATATATATATATATATTTATGTATATATATATATATAATATATATATAAACACACACACATATATATACATATACATACATATATATATATATATATATGTATATATATATATATATGTATATATATATATATATGCATGTATGTCTATATCAGAGGAAAAAGGGAAGAGCAAATAGGTAGATGTATAGATAGATAGATAAATTGACATATAGATAGCTAGATCGATAGATAGATAGATAGATTCATACGTATGTACATATATGCATGCATACGTATATAAATAAACACGCATATAAATACATACACACACACATATATTATAAATTTATATATATATATATATATATATATATATAATATACATATACACATATACATATATATATACGTATATATATATATATATATATATATATATATATATATGAATATATATGAATGTGTGTGTGTGTGTGGTGTCTCTATACGCGTGTACATATCTCTGTGTGCATATTCGTGTCTCTGTGAATGGAGGTATATCTCTATGAATCATAAACAAACGTTCTAACATTTATGTTTCACACAACATTATTAACGCTATAACTACAGACTCCATTATTTTCCGTTATTTACCAAATTCCAAACTTCGTCAGCGAAAACAATGTGGCAATGTTTGGGTTTGATGCCTTCCTGATAAATTGTTTGTATCATTCTTTGATCATCTTCATTGTTGCTGCTGTTGTTGTTATTTTTATTGTTGTTGTTGTTGTTTAAATGGTAATATTGTTTTGATTTGTGTTCTTTTTTTACATTTCGTTTTGTCTTTCATTTTTTTTGCTTTTGTTTTCTTTTCATATATATTGCTAATTAATGGATTGCTTTAAATTGGAAAGAATATAAATTTAATTGCTGTTGTATCAAATACGCTGACAATAACGACTCTTAATGAACTCGTAAATGAGAGCCGACGCATACATACATACACACACATACGTACACAGACACACACATATACTTATATATGTAGATATGTGTACTTGTTAATGTATGTCCAAATGTAGGAATATATACATATATATTTATACATATATATACATATACACACACACATATATATAAATATATAAACATATACATATATATATAAATATATATATATATATATATATATATATATATGTCTGTGTGTATGTATGTTTTTATGTATGTATACATATATACGTATAGATATACATACCTGTATGAGGAAGAGATCGAAAGAGTTACGAAAGATTTTATTATTCTTGTTGACATAATTGTCGTTGTTGTTGTTGATGGTTGTTGTTGTTAAGCAACAAGACGGGTAAGGGTGATTAGGTGATGGTCTAGGGCTTAGGGGCGGCAGACTCCAGTCCTTGGAAAAAAAAACTTTGGTCGTCTTGTTGTAGTCGAGGGCTCTTCGTTGACGCCCGATATTACTGGGAGGTGGCACTCGAAGTCGCTGGAAATGGAGATCTCCAGGTCCAAATTCTTGAACGGCTGTTGTTGTTGATGTTGTGGCTGTTAGTGGTAGTCGTCGTCGTTGTGGCCGTTGTGGTGGTTGTCGCCGTCGTCATCTCGGTAGTGGTGAAGTTGGCGCTGCTGAATTTTCGTAGTGGTGGCTGTGTTTGTTTTATTGTTGTGTTTGTTATCTTTCTTTTTTTCCTTTTTTTCACATAAATTAACTTGTGGCATCGACATATCATCCGATGTGCTGGTTCCAAGTTCCACTCTGATGATCTTCATTTCCGTCTCTCGGTGATCGCTATAACAATTGCCATAAAGTTACACGACGTCGATAAGATATGGTTTTTTAAATTGTGAAGAAACGGTGTACCTAGCAGGTACTGTATCTTGAAGCACACCTCCTACTTAGCTACGTATTCTACAACCGATTAAAGACGAATAGAAACAACTAAAATACAAAATGAGGTTAAAACCTTTCAAGCCAAATAATGCTGTAACACTGGAGCACTTGTATACCAAATGGAAGTTTTTTTTGTCCACCAGCTAAAGTGGATCAATTGATAGTAGACGTTATATAGGTATATTAGAGGGCACGTTCAATAAACGCTGCACAAACGGCATTACCTTCTTGAAACATATTGACAAGATAAATTGCACAGTTTTGACTAATTCCAACCTTCGATGAAAGAAGATACTAAGAATGGAATAAAAAGGGAAATATCAGAAAGGAACTGGCCATATTTAAACACATGGCAATAAATTTGCTTTCATAGATAAACGATATTGTAATGGTGAATATTATAGAATCCCGAAAGTGTTTAAATACCAGATCAGAATTTCCCCAAAGGTGACATCACATTGACAATATCTATATCAAGAGTACCAGAGAAAAGGTACGGAAAATGCTTCGTCGTTCAGTCAGAAAATTGGCTGCAATGGCAAAAATAAGCCGAACATCGATGTATCGCGTGCTGAAGAATCTCAGGATCCACTCCTATAAGATGATCTGCAAGTTTGTAAGGCCATAAGACTGGAGAGAAATCGTCTTATTCTGCATCAGATTGCTGAAGGCACGTTGCCTAACTTGATGTCCACTGACGAAAAGAAATTTGACATCGAACAGACAGTAAACCACCAGAATGACCGACTTTGAAGGATATCTGGTTCCATCGAGAGCAGTCTCATAAGTCAACATCAAAATCCGCAGTCAATCATGCTTTGGGCGACTGTGACAGCCACTGGAAGATCACCCCTAGTTTTTGTGCCCTTCGCTGTTAAAATTAGCATCCAGCGATACATTACCAATATTCTGGAAGCAGAACTGCTTCCTTGGGAGAATGAGAACTTTCAAAATGCACCTTGGATCCTCCAGCAGGACTCAGAATCATCCCACATCTCCAAACAGATACAAAACTGGATTCAGAAAAAAACATTCCGTCGTTTATAGGCAAGGATGTATGGCCCTCAAGAAGCACCAATCTCAATCCGTTGAATTTTTTGGTAGGTCCATTTTGGAGACGAGGGTCTAGAGCACTCTCCATGCTTCGCTCAACTCTCTGAAAGCAAATCTGCGCCAGGAATAGGCTTCGATTGCGCAAGAACAGCTGCGTCTAACGTGTGAAGCATTCGAACCTAGACTTGAGGCTGTGGTTCGAAACAGATTTAGTCATATCGATTAAATGTAGTAGTGTCACATTTGTATTTCCTTTACCATTGCATTGCAACGCTCGGACCCGAAATATAACAATATTTTGTTTTCCACCACCACAACCACCACCACCGCAACACTTTCACGATAATCACTAATTCTACACAACAGGCGCCGGCATGGCTGAGTGGGAAGAAGCTTGCTTCCCAACCACATCGTTCCGGGTTCAGTTCCACTGCG
>NW_021827913.1:0-2500 GCF_006345805.1 Octopus sinensis
TCACGCGCGCGCACACACTCACTCGCGCGCACACACACACACACTCGCACACGCACGCACATATACATACACACCCATTTACAAATGTTGTATACGCATTTAAACACAACCTCCCGCTAACAAAGACAACATAACGAATGTTGTTCTTGTGGCGATTGTGATGTTTGTGTTGGATGTTGTAGTCGCAGTAGTAGCGGTGATGGTGATGTTGGTGGTGGTGGTGGTGATGGTCGTAGTGGTCGTCGTCGCCATCGTTGCGTTGGTCTCGTTGTATTTATAAGTTTTGTTAAGGCAGCGACCTGACGGGAACCTTTAGCACCCGGGGCAAAATGCGTTGCGCCATTTCGTCAGTCCGTCTTTACGTTCCGAGTTCAAATTCCGCTGAGGTCGATCGATTTTGCTTTTCATACTTTCGGAATTGATAAAAAGAATACTACCAGTCGGACATTGGGGTCGATGTAATTGACTAGCTCTCACCCCCGGTATTGCTGGCCTTGTGCCAGACTTTGAAGCCTATGTCTTATTAAGGCGGCGAGCTGGCAGAAACGTTAGCGCGCCGGGCGAAATGCGTAGCCGTATTTCGTCTGCCGTTACGTTCTGAGTTCAAATTCCGCCGAGGTCGACTTTGACTTTCATCCTTTCGGGGTCGATTAAATAAGTACCAGTTACGCACTGGGGTCGATGTAATCGACTTAATCTGTTTGTCTGTCCTTGTTTGTCCCCTCTGTGTTTAGCCCCTTGTGGGTAGTAAAGAGATGAAAATCGTTAGCACAGCAACATTTCTTGCAGATCTTCACGTTCTGAGTTCAAATTCCGCCGAGGTTGATCGACTTCGCCTTTCATACTTTCGGAGTTGATAAAAAGAGAAAAAAAAGTACCAGTCGGAGTTCGGGGCCGATAAAATAAGAAGTTGAGTAATGAGGTCCGATGTAAATCAACTTCGCCCCCTCTATCAAAATTTCACACCTCGTGCCTAGACGAGAAAGAATTAGTCATTTGACTGGCGCCATGCTGGAGCAGCCGCGTTAAAGAGTTTTAGTCGAAGAAATCGACTCTTTGTAAGCCTAGTACTTATTTTATCGATGTCTTTTGCAGAACTGCTAGCTTACGGAGACGTAAACACACCAACATCGGTTGTCAAGCGATGGTGGGGGGACAAACACTGACACAAAGACACATATGTAAATATATATTCATATATATATACAACGGACTTCTTTCAGTTTCCGTCTACCAAATCCACTTACAATGCTTTAGACGGCCCGAGGCAATGGTAGAACACACTTACCCAAGGTGCCACGCAGTGGCCTTGAACTCGGAACCATGTGGTTGGGAAGCAAGCTTCTTAACCACACAGTCACAATTATTACATTCATCAAGAATATAACATAGGCGTCACGAAAATAATATAATTTAATTATCGAGATCGTTTTAATTGAATACCCCCACTCCATATTATGCCTAAGTCAAAAAGTGTTATAGTTTATGAAAGTGTTATAGTTTCAATTAATGTTGGAACTAGGCCACGCACCTTCACTAAAGAGCCGGAGCAAATATATCACCATGATTGAACCTTTGGGATCACTGAACCCCACTGAACGAGACACCAGCCCATCGCAGGGTTACTAGTTAAAAGCTGAGAGGACTGTAGAAATGTGAAATGAAGTGTCTTGCTCAAGAACATAACACATCGCCTGGTCTGCGAATCGAAACGACGGTCTTGCGATCGTGAGCGCAGTGCCCTAACCTCCAGGTCAAGCGCCTTCACTAAAGATCCGAAACAAGTACCTCATCATCATCATGATGGTACCTTGGACATTACTGTCTCGAGTGTTAGAACTCTTAGAGCCGGTTACTCGATTTCCAAGACGTTTAAAATGAGTGGAATAATTTCCTCCCTGAACGAGATACCAGACCATTGCAGGGTTTACTAGTTTAACACTAAGCGGACCGTAGAAATGTGAAATGAAGAACACAACACATCGCCCGGTCTGCGAATCGAAACAACAACTTTGCGATCGTGTGTGCAACACGCTAACCTTTTGGCCACGTGCCTTTGCCCAAAATGTTGAACCACACAAAATTGGTGTGCCTCAGTTTTTATACTGTTTCTTTGCTTGATTATTTATTTACTAATTTATCATCATATACAGGGTTCGATCCGACAGAAAGGTAGCTTGTGTGAATCTCGTGTCGGTCCGAGCTTTGTGAGTGAAATTGGGTAAACGGAAACGACGAAAAAGCCCGCTGGGTGGATTGTAACTGTAATTGCAACTGCCTTGTCAAGAATACTCAGACATTTGTTCGATGATCCAATGAGCAGAGTGTACCGTGGATAGAAAAGATAAGTACTCATCTTCGAGTACGACGGAGGATCTGTCATTTCTGCGCGCGCACGCGCGTGTGTGTATGTGTACTCGTATGTATGTTTGTGTGTGTGTACATATATGTACATGCATATGCATGTAAGTATCTATCTATGTATGCGTGCGTCTGTCCG
>NW_021827913.1:7500-9503 GCF_006345805.1 Octopus sinensis
GCCGCATGAGACATGAATCGTCATTATCATCATCATCATCTTCTTCATCATCAGGCGGGGCACACTAGTAAAAGATATTATTCAAGGTAAAAGGCGGCGAGCTGGCAGAAACGTTAGCACACCGGGCGAAATGCTTAGCGGTATTGCGTCTGTCGTTGCGTTCTGAGTTCAAATTCCGCCGAGGTCGACTTTGCCTTTCATCCTTTCGGGGTCGATAAATTAAGTACCAGTTACGCACTGGGGTCGATGTAATCGACTTAATCCGTTTGTGTGTCCTTGTTTATCCCCTCTATGTTTAGCCCCTCGTGGGCAATAAAGAAACAGATATTATTCAAGGTAATTTTTCATTCGGGGGTGCTTGCGGTACACAGTTTGCCCGTGGCTGGTCTAAAGGTGTTATGGGAGAATCCTGTACAGCCACCACGTGACTGAAAGTGGACTAACGGATTCCAGTAGATAAAGAACCGTGTGAACTTCGAACTTTCAGGGGAAGTTAACTGTGTTGGTTGAGCGTATTGGTTACTGTGTTAGTGCGGCGTGTTTTCGCTTAATATCGTTCCTACGTTCGAGTAGTACTAAGCGCGTTCTGTGTGACCATAATAATTCTACGATAGGTTATTTTAGATAACCACATTCCAAATTTTTATTTGGATAATACTATTTTACACCCGACATGTACACGCACGTCATAACAAAAGGAAACATAAAAACACCAATCAATGGTGATCCCCCAATCCAAGACATTCACTCGCAGATCAAGCCCCGTGTTCTATTAAGCAGAAAATCTCTATGAAATCTTTCCCACTTGTACATGGATTTTGACCAGAATTGATCAACATCCGTTAATGTTATATCGCTTGAAAGAAATGAATGCTTGAACATAACCTACTCGGCATCCATGGATACTACGGACTGCATCGTGATCATCCCAGGAATGCGCACACTGATCTTAAGAAACACGGAATTTGTAGAAACGCGCGTAGCGATGCATTATAATATTTATAAATTCTTCTTCTTCTCTTCTTCTTCTTCTTCTTCTTCTTCTTCTTCTTCTTCTTCTTCTTCTTCTGCTTCTTCTTCTTCTTCTTCTTCTTCTTATTCTGATTATTATTATTATTAGTAGTAGTAGTAGTATTATTATTATTACTACTGTTGCTGCTGCTACTACTACTACTACTACTGCTGCTGATGATGATGATGATGCTGCTGCTGTACTACTATATCTGTGTGTGTGTATTATGTATTACGCAGATCTGAAACGTACGCATTAAATGCTTTCAAAATAACCATTATTTGGTTTGACTTTATTGTTACATCTTACACACACACACACATGCATATATACATACATAATGCATGCATACATACATACATACATACATACATACATACATACATACATACATACATACATACATACATACATACTTATCCTCCTACTAACGTGGAATGTAAGCCTCTTACGATTGCATGACTTTGTAACATAATCACTAACTTCTTAGTCGTGATTAGCAGAAGCGAAACCGGTCAACTACGTAAACCTTACAAGCAGCTCAGTTTCTTCCTGGCTCATATGACTTCAGATGGCTGACAAGCACAGCAATTGAAAGAAGAAATCGTCCATACATATTGCATTCATCTCCTGTTGTGTTTCTGCTGTCTCTACATGTGGATCCCGCTTACGGAGAGAACCCTCAAAAGCAGTATGTTCCATTGGCTTGTGCTCAAAGACACCACATCTGTACCTGGTAGTGTCTTTCAACGATGTACAACTTTCAGCCAATTTCTCCCAGAGTCCCATATCGATCTCCAGAACTTTAAGGTTGCCTTTTTTAACATCTTTAAAGCTCTTCCTGGGTTTGTACTGAGGCCTCTCTCCTTTAGTGAAACCTCCATAAAATATACACTTGGGCAGCCTGCAATTTTCGATCCTAGCGACAGGACCAGCCGACTCGAAGAATTTCACGTTTTCCCGCTTTATTTGTTGCCCCAAATGGCTTATT
>NW_021827914.1:0-9544 GCF_006345805.1 Octopus sinensis
GTTCGTAGAAAGTCTGGAAAATAATGGTCTTTATTTGAGGAATATTTTTTGTTTTTTTGTTAGTACTTGGCGAGTAAAAATTCAATTTTCGCAAGTGTTTACTGAACTTTTGGGACAACCTAATATATATATATATATGTGTGTGTGTGTGTGTGATTTTGTATTTGCTTTGCAAGATCTTTTGATGTAAAACTGTGGATTGAAACAGATACTGTAATATATTGGGAAGTTTTATTCTGCCAATAAAAACAGTCACACATTCTTGGCAGCAAAAATAGCGCATAGTAAAATGCAAATAGCAAAGACAAGAGAGAAAATCAGTTGCAGAAATGGATGTCAGTTGATAAGGTCACAGATATAGACAAGATGAAAATATCTTTCATAAACGGATAAAAAAAAAAAATCCAGATTAATCAATAATTGAATGATTCGTTAAAGACAAAGAAATGAACTATAAAAAATCCATGTATTTATTGCCAGAATGACCTATCCAAAGTATAACAATACACCCCACACACACTCCTCCTGCACACACACACACACATACTTTTTTTTTTCTTCTCTTTAGCACTCCGTCGGTTACGACGATGAGGGTTCCGGTTGATCCGTATCAACGGAACAGCCTGCTCATGAAATTAACGTGTAAGTGGCTGAGCACTCCACAGACACGTGCACCCTTAACGTAGTTCTCGGGGATATTCAGCGTGACACAGAGAGTGACAAGGCCGGCCCTTTGAAATACAGGTACAACAGAAACAGGAAGTAAGAGTGAGAGAAAGTTGTGGTGAAAGAGTACAGCAGGGATCACCACCATCCCCTGCCGGAGCCTCGTGGAACTTTAGGTGTGTTCGCTCAATAAACACTCACAACGCCCGGTCTGGGAATCGAAAAAATGATCCATGTATTTATTGCCAGAATGACCAATCCAAAGTATAACAATACACCCCCCCCACACACACACATATTAATCAAAGTGTTCTGTATTATATATCTATTACGACCGATCATACTAATCAGTTTCACATTTCGTATTAAACTGGATGTTGGATAACAGTATCGTTACGTCATACTGCATGTTCGTTACAGCTGGCAGATGCGAGAAAATATGGTGGCTACGGTTTTTAGGCACGGAAAAAAAAGGAAATGAACTGAAGAAGGCTTAGGTCAACAAGAATTTTCCACGATTGTGTTAAGGGGTTAAGAGTTGGTATTCGTGTTGGGTTGGAATGTGTGTAGGGTTATAATATATGCAGAGTTTTCTGAGTGCTAGGGTACTGGTCGGACACCGGAAAGCTTAAGCCGATGTGTTTGAGTATGTTTTGGTTAAACTATTTGCCGGGTTCTGGGGATATGGTGGTGAATGAGCCGAAGACAAAGAACTACTGGTTATAATCATGATGGGGCTCATAGGTACGATAAAATATTGCCCCTTTTTATGTGGGCAAGGGCTAAAAATATCACAGTAAAAACAGTATCAATAAAAACAGATTTTATGTCTTTCTTTTTTGATATAGCATGACTGTATGGTTAAGAAACTCCCTTTTCAACCACATGATTTTGGGCTCACTCCTAGTAAGTGGTACTTTGGGCAAGTGTCTTCTTATTTCTTATTTCTCTATTGCCCGCTAGGGGCTAAACATAGAGGGGACAAACAAGGACAAACAAAGGGATTAAGTCAATTATATCGACCCCAGTGCGTAACTGGTACTTATTTAATCGACCCCGAAAGGATGAAAGGCAAAGTGGACCTCGGCGGAATTTGAACTCAGAACGTAGCGGCAGACGAAATACCTATTTCTTTACTACCCACAAGGGGCTAAACACAGAGAGGACAAACAAGGATAGACAAGCGGATTAAGTCGATTATATCGACCCCAGTATGTAACTGGTACTTATTTAATCGACCCCGAAAGGATGAAAGGCAAAGTCGACATCGGCGGAATTTGAACTCAGAACGTAGCGGCAGACGAAATACCGCTAGGCATTTCGTCCGGCGTGCTACCGTTGCTGCCAGCTTGCAAGTGTCTTCTGCTATAGTCCTGGGCCTACAAATACCTTGTGAGTGAATATAGCAGGCAAGAACTTTGTGGAAGCTTGTCGTATATATATATATAGATATATATATATATATATATATATATATGTATGTATGTATGTATGTATGTATGTAGAGATATATGAATCCAGAGGAATAGCACACTCTAAGATGTACACCAGTTAATATTATAATGGGTGAGGCCGGTTTTGGGAGTCACCAAAAGACCACAAAGGTAAACAATTGTCTCCCTTCGGCCTTGGCTATTGGCTTCCGGCTGTAGCGTCGCATTGCGAATTCCGAAAGGCCAGCAGGAATCTTCTAAAATGCAAGCATAACCCGAAAATCTCCATTCTGGAGTTCAGGATGCTCCCTGGCACGAGCGAGTCTTTTAGGATTCTCGTACGATCGGCAATGCATAACTTGCAACGTTTCGTCCCGTTGATATAGGGGCCTGGGTTCTCGAGTATTCTCCATGCGATCGAGTATGGTATCCCTTCGTCTCTTAGTTGCCAGATATGGCTGGCCAGCGATGTCACGTATCTTCTTTCCGGGATCTTCGTGGTCCTTTGGTGACCGCAAGATGGCGGCGCAGCCGAAGCTCGATGGCCAAGGGCAAAAGGAGATAATCACCTAGTGTTTACCTTTATAGCGAGGCATTTCCCCCTCCATGTTTTGAAGAGGTCTTAGGCCAACAGTGTTTGGGGTCTGAAGATACACCATAAGGCTAAACCTTTTATGAGCGAGAAAACCAGGGTAACCCCATAAACCGGCCTATCTATCTATCTATCTATCTATCTATCTATCTATCTATCTATCTATCTATCTATCTATCTATCTATCTATCTATCTATCTATCTATCTGTCTGTCTGTCTGTCTGTCTGTCTGTCTGTCTGTCTGTCTGTCTGTCTGTCTCTCTCTGTCTCTCTCTCACTCTCTCTCTCTCTCCTCTCTCTCTCTCTCTCTCTCTATATATATATATATATATAACGAAGACTCTCGTGTATATATGTATGTGTGTCTTTGTTTTTGTCCCTCCCCACATCACTTGTTTTTTTTTATGCCCCCGTAACTTAGCGATTAGACCAAAGAGATAGATGCAATAAGTTAAGTACCAGACTTAAAAATAAGCAGTGGGGGTCAATTTGTTCGACTAAACCCTTCAAGGTGGTGCCCCATCTTGTCCACATGCCCACGACTGAAACAAGTAAAAGGAGATATTAAATCATAATATATAAATTGCTATATTGATGTACGAGGGGCGCTGAAAAGTTCCTGCTTTGAGTAACAGAAAATACAGGAGGATCAGTTAATTATGGTTTCATTCAACATATTCCCTTCTCAGATTCACACACTTATTGCAGTGGTCCTTCTGTTTTTCTAAGCCCTGTAAAAAAAAACAAAAAAAAACTCAGAAGGTTGGGCCCTCAACCAGGCCTTTCGCAATACTCTTAAAGCCAGGATCTTTTCAGCATCTCTTCGTATTTTAGACAAGACGTGTATGGCGCATTAGAAGTCATGCGTGACAGAACTGGCGCATAGAATGTAAAGTAGTGGTCTTCAGTGATCAAGAAATTTTGTTATTTTTTAAAATCTTTTTTTTTGTGTGTGTGTGTGTATGTGAGCGGTTGTTAATAATTTAAGAAACCTCAATTACGATGACTCAGATAAAAAATTTCAGCTAATAAAACCACAGTAGTAGCAGTGAAGTGTTCATCGAAATGTTTCCAAGTAAGCCAAATAATTCTCGTTTCTGTTTATCCGTCCTGGCAAACAGCGGGGGTGTTGTGGTAATTTGTTACTCATCTGCTTTTCTTTACAGAAAGCGAACTTAGGTATCATCCTTATGAGCACGCCAGTTCGTGTATGTGTTACTTTAACTATGTTTATGTGAAAAATACATAAACATATAAATATTTTACAAACACGATTTTGATTCAGAATTGTAAATATTTCACTAAAAGATGTCCGTGATTGATGGCATATGTGTGTTATGTATCCAAATGTTTGTAAATAACTCAGAGTATCAGGATATTCTATACAAGAATACTAACTTCAGAGTCAACATAGATCGTGTAATTCGAACAGTTTTCGTCAATAGACACGAGCTCCCATGTTTCTGTTACCTGTATACTTTAAGAATCTCCCACTCTCTGTATTCCTCTCTTTTCCTTGCGTTCCTCTCGCCACCCCCACCACCACACAGGTAGCAACCAGTTATACTTTGCTTTTACTATATTTGTTCGACGTCATACGTACATTAATGCACACACAGGCACGCACAAACTGTATATATGTAAGTTTATATGCATATATATGTAAATATGTATATATGTATGTGTATATATACATGAATATATATATATATATATATATATATATATATATATATATATATTATATATATAGCGTCAAATAATACTTTAATTGTTCCACGTCCTCGCGTTGCTGTGTTTTTTTTTCTGTGTTTTCTTGTTTGGATTAACTTTATATTTATTTATATATATATATATATATATATATATATATATAGCGTCAAATAATACTTTAATTGTTCCACGTCCTCGCGGTGCTGTGTTTTTTTTTCTGTGTTTTCTTGTTTGGATTAACTTTATATTTATTTATATATATATATATATATCTATATATATATATATGAATGTGTGTGTGTGTGTGTGTGTGTGTGTGTGTGTGTTGTGTGTGTGTGTGTGTGTATGAGTGTTATAGTTTTTATTGAAACTGGAGCCGAGAGTTTGTCTCATGACTTGAGTTTCACGCCACTGCGATCTTCAGACCAGAACTGTTACAACCGGTGCATTTGTATCTTGTGGTGCGAGTGTGTGTGTGTGTGTATGTATGTGTGAGTGTGCGCGCGCGCATGTGTGTGTGTGGGGGGGCTTGTGTTTGTCTTTGATCATTAGTTAACTGCTTATTGATTGGGTGGTGATTTTCTAACCTCTCCATTAGTTATTTGAATTATTTGTGCGTGTGTGTGATGAAGCGTTTGCATTTCTAGGAATTAGGAGGATGTATTATTAATTTGTTGGTGAGTTGGGGATGTTTGTGTGTGTGTGTGTGTGTGTATCTGTGTGTGTATGTGTGTGTGTGAGTGTGCGCGTTAGGTTTTTAAATGAGTGTTGTTTATGAATGGGTTATTTGAAAAAAATAATTAAGGGCATATCTGTTGTGAGTAGCTGTATCCATAACAAATGGGGCCTTACACAGTTGAGTGATCTGAGGGGATTGTTTTGTGAGTAAAAAATATGTTTGGAAAATATTTTTGTGTGTATAAGTGTATATGTATGTGAGCGAGAGTGTGTGGGTACGTGAGTGTGAGCAAGGGAGTATGTGTATGTGCGCGCGCGTTTGTGTCAGTTCGTATTTCTTTAGAATTTTATCTACATTGTATGTTTGACCTTTGCTCAAGCGTTGGTATGCTTTTGCGTAAATCTACAATGGCTGTTTGTTGTTCTTGCCAGTGACCATAAAAATAAATAAAAATATGAGTCTGGAAAGAAGGAAGTGGCGAGTTTCTTTATGAATGCTTATTAGTGGGGTTAGCTGTAAAATTAAGGATATATCTATTGTGGATGGATATCTTTTTAATGAATGGTGTTTTTATGCTTTTCATCTATTTTTTTTCGCTGTGATGAATAAACATGTTATTTACATGTGCGTGAGAAAAGAGAGAGAGAGAGAGAGAGAGAGAGAGAAGAGAGAAAGGGAGAAAAAAGAGAGAAAGTATGTGCGTGCGTTGGTTTGGTGTGGCTGTATTGGAATTTTGTTTTCTTCTTTTGAGGGAATATTTGTGCGTGTCTGTGCGTAAGTGTATTGTAGGTGAAAGGTCTGATAGTATATTGCCGTCTTGTCTGTTCTTTGGCATGCATAAATGTGTGTGTGTGTGTATACATACGCATGCGCATATGAGTGAACTGATAAGTAGTTTGAATTATATTTGTGTATGACGGTACCTCGTTGGGCTTTTATATCGAGGTTGCGCTTTCCTGTTGCCAGGTTCAGCGTCACGTGAAAGTAGTTTACCACTGAAAAGTTTGTTCCTATAGTTATTTTTCGGAATCCCCTAATTAGTTTCTTCCTCTTGGGCCTGTCAATGTTTTGAAATATGGCTAAGCCGTTAGCGCTGTAGAGGTATAAACAGCACGTGGGCGATATTTTGCCTATCCGTTCTAGGATACATAGTCCTACAAGTTCACATGTTTCTGCTCCATCACAGAATCCCATGGTTACATCAAAAAATTATACTTATCTCAATAACTATTTCATATTATGCATTACATCAGATTTATGAAAAACAATGTGCTGGTGGCTAAGAGAGTAGCCTCTTGAGTATTTGACCCAATTTTGTCTTTACTGTCTTCTACTGTCTATAGTAAATGCTACAAAATTTAACTGCACCCCCCAGTTTAAACAGTCACCAAACAAAAGGTCCCAGGAAGATAAATGTGATCTGGTTTCTCATGTATAAGACTTTTGAAAACATCAAATTTAACGTTCAATGCAATCCTTTTACAACTCTCCCACTTGACAATTTCTTAGAGATCATGAATAAGAGTAATACATTGTACTGTACGTGTTTCTAGTTAGATACAACCTGATGGGTGAAATGCGCACCTAGGTACCAAACCAGAAATTTTTAAGTCCTTCTGCATACGTATGATGGGAATTTGGTGCATATGTGAGTGTATGCGTGCGCGTGCGTGTTTGTGTGTGTGAGTATTTTGTGTGTATAGTTAGATGTACAACTACCACTGTATGAATTAGAACTCCTCATGGATTATCATTATCTAATCAACTTCCAGTGGTTAGTCTACTACTGTACTTAGTAATGTTACTAGTTATGACATATAGAGCATATGGAGGCGAAAATTAAGATAAACACAAGTATAAATTATTAGTTCCTACACATATACGCACATGCGCGCGCGTGTATGTGTGTATACAAATACGCACTTAAAAATACTTGTTAATTTTGAAGTTAGAGATCTAAGATCGTTTCGACCACCGATCGTCATCAGGTACAGTTGTAGGTCTCTATTTATAGCCTGAATTACACAAATCTATTCTGGTCAACATCAGCTATTAAGCTGGTTATAACGTAATAGCTATTAACTTAATAATTCCACCTATAATATAATTATTTTCAATAACATTATAGGATATGTGAAAGTTTTAAACAATAAAAATGTTATACTCTACACTCCTTTTTTATGTTTAGTACTAATTATGAGAGCAATCCAGGTCGATCGAGCCATTTTCAGTGAAGTAAATACGAGGTTCATTCCAGAATATTTGAGACTTTTTCAGGAGAGATATTTATGAATTTCAAAGAAGTACAAAACTCTAATCTCCTTCAAAGTAGGATCCTATGACTTCAAAGCATTTGTTGTAGCGCTCCAGCCACATTGTGAAAGCCCCATGAAAGGCCTCGAAAGTGAAAGTGTCCAGGACCTTTGTCACAGTCTCCATTTTCTCAAAAAGTCTTTAAGACGGCACCTGAGGTTTCCCTTAAGCTTAGGGAACAACCAAAAGTCACAGTGAGCCAGGTTTGGACTGCTGGGATGTTGAGGGGCTGTTTTGATGCCCGTTTTTGCGAAGTAGTTAGTTACTTGGATGGAAATGTGGCAGCGGTGTTTAGTAGGGTGTGCTCAAAATGCTGTTACAGCCGTCTCCTTCGATTTGGAATTTTAAAAAAAAGTTAGAATGTCAGGTTATTAGATGTATAGTAATAATATGCTAAAATTACAATAATCTACGACAGTTATAACTACCTTTCCTAAACAAAGTCACACAACTTCTGGGATGCACCTTCGTTATATATATATATATATATATATATATATATATAAAATCCGTTCTGTTGTGTGTGTGTGTTTTCTAGGATCTTCGGCATCCTCTATTCGATTGCGCTCAAATTTGATACGTAGATACCGACGGTATCAGGGCGTGTATAAATCTTGAAAACATTACAAAAATCAATTCCAGGTGAGAATGCGATCGATAAAGCTGTGGGAACGTGCATTTGTATGCGCAAGTACATCAGCTGTTGCGATCGATACTACACGTACACGAGAAAAATGCACGTGCAGTTTGCGCAAAAAAAGCCGGCCTGTTTGGTGTCTCAAATTTAGGATAAATCAGTGTTTCTCAAAGGGGAGACCTATGGGACGGTCGGACAAGTTGTTTTGAGAAAATTTGGTATAAATGTTTGACAACTCAGCACCGTCCATTGGACGGGGGGGGGGGCGTTTTGCTCATATATATATAATATATATATATATATATATATATACATACACACACACACATATACACAGAGATAAAGACACACACACAACACAGATACATATATAAGACAGGCTTCTTTCAGTTTCCGTCTACCAAACCCAGTCACTAATTATATACTATTTATTTATTATTTCATACTTTATTTAGTTCTATGTAAATGTTTCATCGTATCTTTAATTTTTTCCTATATGGTATGATTTAAGTATATCATTGTTGAATTGCTACATGATGGTTCTTCTCTAATTTATATACATATATTATGTGTGTGTGTGTGTGTGTGTCTTCTATCTTTTACTGTTTCAGTAATTAGGCTGCAACCATTCTAAAGCACCACCTTGAAGAACTTTTAGTCGAATGAATCAACCCCAGTATGTTTTTAAAGCTTCATACTTATTCTATCCGTCTCTTTTGCCGAACTGGAGACGTACACAAACCAACACCGGTTGTCAAGCGATGATGGGAGACAAACACAAATACAGAGATAAAAACACACACACACACACACAGATGCATATATAAGACTGGCGTCTTTCAGTTTCCGTCTACCAAACCCAATCACAAAGCTTTGGTCGGCCCGAGGTGCCATGCAGTGGGATTGAACTGGTGCCATGTAGTTAGGAAATAAACTTTTTATCACACAACCACATAAATATGTACACATACACATATGTATGTACCTATGGATGGATGGATGGACGGATGTGCGTGTGTGTGTGTGTATGTATGCACGCAAACACGCACGCAGAAACACAAGTACACACTCACATACGCACGCTTTCACACAGGCACACACATATATTTATAAATACAAAGTGAGAGAGGGAGAGAGAGAGAGAGTGGGGGAGAGAGAGAGAGAGGGAGAAAGACAGATAGACAGAGACAGACAGACAGACAGACAAAGGGAGGTAGAAATCTGATAAACTAATACGATGTCTTCATCATAGGTTTGGATGATCAGCACTCACCTGAAGCTAAACAATCAACATTATAGCCACATTCCAGCAATTTTTCCTAACCTCCCTCCTTCCTTCCTTCCTTCCTTCCGTCCTTCCTCTCTTTCATTTTTTTCATTCTTTTTTTCTTTACTTAAATTATTTATTTATTGATAGACAGAGTTTGTATATTTTATATCATAGATTTCTATGTGGTATTCACCTCGGCTAACCTTTTTGTTTCATTTTATACTAGCAATAGCATCCGGC
>NW_021827915.1:0-9480 GCF_006345805.1 Octopus sinensis
GAGTGGGTGTGTGTCTTTAAAGAATGTATAAACATACAGAAGTGCTGAAGACTGTATATATATGTATATCTACATCAGATGTGTATACTTGTCTACACCCCTTCCCGCCCGCTTCCAGATTGTTTTTGATTCTCTTCATTTTCACCTTTTTTTTATTTCATTAAGTCGACATTTACACACACACACACACACACACAACACACACACGCACGCACGCACGCACACATGCCATATATATGTATGAATGGATGTACGTATGCATATGTATGTGTGTGCGTGTATGAGTGTGTGTATGTATATGTGTGTCTATAGACATTTACATAAACACTTCATACATTCACTCACACATATAAAGACATACATATGCACACACATATAGACAATCTGTTATACGCACACACATACCTTCACGCACACACTCTTATATACATACAGGCATGAACACGCGCACGCGCAGACACGTTCTCTCTCGCGCGCACACGCATACAGATTTATATACACACTCACACAAGTATAGAACTTCACATACTTACACACATACTTATAGACATTGACATACGCAAAAATCTGTTCCCATGATAAAAATTAAAGAATGAACCAATATCTGCAGACATTAAGCAGGACACATTCCAGTAGAAAGAGGCACCAAACAGGGCGATATCCTCGCCCCAGCTCTCTTTTCTTGGTAATCTTACTGTCACTCACCTTCATATTTTTAAGCAATGGTTGCATTTCTTTAAGGCGGCGAGCAGGCAGAATCGTTAGCACGCCAGGTGAAATGTTTTAGCGGTATTTCGTCTGCCGTTGCGTTCTGAGTTCAAATTCCACCGAAGTCGACTTAAACCCTTTGTCTGTCCTTGTTTGTCCCCGCTATGTTTAGCCCCTTGTTGGCAATAAAGAAGTAAGAATCATTAGCACGCTGAGCGAAATGCTTAGCAGTATTTCGTCTGTCTTTACGTTCTGAGTTCAAATTCCGTCGAATTCAAATTCCGCCTTTACCTTTCATCCTTTCGGGGTCAATAAATTGTGTCTAGAGTAGAAAAGAATGGTTGCATTTCTTGCATGATTTTGAGTAATCGATCTTCTGATCACAATGGCGTTCCTAGAGTGTGGGCCACTCGGGTAGCTCTTGAACTTGCTGCCTCCAAGTCTATAGCAGTGGTTCTCAATCGCAGCTCCCAGGGCCGTATGTAGCCCCCATCCATCCTTCCGATAGTATTCCTTCTATGATATAATAAAGTTCTCTTTGACTTGTGTTTTCCTTTTTATGGTGCAGCAGCTCCCTAAAAAAAAATCAAGTTTTGGATTTGACCCGGATATTAAAAAGGTTGAGAACCACAGCTATAAGGATTATAACGCAGACTTAGAAGTGCCGCCCCCATTAAGGAGTCACATGGGCCACCCTCTCTGCCCACTCTCATGCCCTCA
The DNA here is from genome assembly GCF_006345805.1 of Octopus sinensis. NCBI lineage: Eukaryota > Metazoa > Mollusca > Cephalopoda > Octopoda > Octopodidae > Octopus > Octopus sinensis. The sequence continues at coordinate 1,429 of NW_021827915.1, forward strand.
GTTATGATATTGTCTGATCGTCTCTTCCATTTAGCTGTAGAGTGTGGAATTCTTTCATTCGGGTTACCTTTATACAGATGACATGTTACAGATTTACAAATCCAAATGGATGGGCGCAGGAGTGGTTGTGTGGTAAGAAGTTTGCTTCCCAACCACATGGCTCTGGGTTCAGTCCCACTGCGTGGCACCTTGGGAAAGTGTCTTCTACTATAACCTCGAGCTGACCAAAGCCTTGTGAGTTGATTTTCGTAGACAGAAAACTGAAGGAAGCCCGTCGTGTCTATATATATATATATATATATATATATATAATACAAAGTAAGATAGGGGTTATGGATATACCCACTATGGGATATCATTTATCAATATACTGTTGAATATTTTGTATGCTTTGATGTTCTCATTTGTAAAATGAATAAGTAATATAACATTATAATATCCTTGAGTTGATGAACAAACTGAATTTGTTTCTCCGTTTTCTATTTTTCTTTTTGATATATATAATATATATATATATATATTATATATATAATATATATATATATATTATATATATATATATATATAAATATATATATATATAAACAAGTCAAATTGCGATAAAATAAAATATATATTATAATATATATAATATATATATATATATATATATATGTTTGTCTCTTTGTGTCTGCATTTGTCTCCCACCACCATTTGACAACCGGTGTTGGTGAGTTTACGTTCCCGTAACTTAGCAGTTCTGCTAAAGCGTCCGATAGGTTAAGTACCAAGCTTTAAAAAAATTAAGTCCTGGGGTCGATTCGTTCGACTAAAATTCTTCAAGTGAAAAATAAAAGATAAAAAAATATCGTTTTTCTGCATCTTATAAAGCATTCAGCCCCAGAACCTGCCCGGATCTTACCGTTATGTTCCAATCTGCTGCAAGAAACCAATAATGAAACCACGTGTCTTAGTTGAAGGAATTGAAGTGAAAGTAGCCGACAGGTTTGTCTCTCTGGTTAGCACATTCAGCCCGTCTTGATTCCTGGATGGTCAAATATCTCCAAACCTTCATAAAATAACTGATTCCTACAGAAGTTTTGATTCTAATACTTGGTTCCAACGTCCCGTCATAATATTACGAAAATGACAAAAATTGTTGCTTTCTATCGTGTCTGTATATTGACTGCCCTTTACTCGGGTGAGACTTGGATCCTTTACAAGAATTATATAAAGGTTCTTGTAAAGAACCTTTGTGCAAAGACCATTCTGTAAAGGCGACAAGCTGGCAGAAACGTTCGCGCCCAGAACAAGATGCTTAGCAAAATTTCTTACAGTTTTATGTTCTGAGTTCAAATCCCAACGAGGTCAACTTTGCTTTTCATCCCTGCAAGATCAATAAAATAAATACCAGTGAAATACTGAGGTCGGTGCATCTTCTCTGAAGTTGCTGACCTTATGCAAAAGTTTGAAGCCAATGCTGAGGCACCGTCTTGAAGAATTTCTATCGAATAAATCGACCCCAGCACTTGTTTTTTCTTTAAAATCTGGCGCATATTCTATCAGTCTCTTTTACCGAACCACCAACACGTAAACACACTAACACCTATTGTCAAGCGGTGGCGGAGGACAAACACAGATACAAACACACACACACACACACATTTTAATTTCTGCTTCCAAATCCACTCACAAGGCTTTGGTCGGTCGATGCTATAGTAGAAAACACTTGTCCAAGGTGGGTGCCCCGCAATAGGACTGTATCCGGAACCATATGGTTGGGAGGCAAGCGTTTTCGCCACACAGCTTCACCTGCGCCTATATAAAGGTTCGTGAACGATTTCTGTAGAAATGATTAAGACATATTCTGAACGTCAACTGGTCCCCATGAACTCCAGACAGGGGTTTAGAAGGTTAACCGAGGTTTGTGTATTGAACCAGTGACACACTGACACCGTTTACGTAGGTTGGCCATACTGTTTAAATGAACAATCGAAGGATCTCCATGTAGACGCTGTATGATAAGTTTCTATGTAGAAAGCACACTCAACACAAACCAACCCTTAAGGACTTTAAAGAGCCCCTTGAAAATATTTTAAATAATTGAAGTCAGAAAAGAAGCGACTCTGAACAGAACCAATGGAGAAACAATTAAACGATTGTGCAGATTGCAGAGTTTTTCGAAAGTCAGTATTTCAAAGGAAGAGTTTCACCCTTCAGCATTCAAACTGGACATATCTGGCGCAAATATTCTACCCGCTTTATGTTCAAACCGGCTACACATGCACTAAAATGTCATTCCGAAATTAAATAATCATATCATCAAAACCTCAAAGCTTTGAGATGATGCATGATTGATTAAAAAAAATTTGAATAAATATGTATTGCATTTGACAGTAATGTGAATGCTGAGAGTTAAGCAACCTTCTCGAAAACGCAAAATTTGGGCAGTGGAAATGGAAATGTATGATGTAAAGCTGTTGCGCAATATTTGTGGCTGATAAGTGTGTTTACAAGGTGGAACTCGTTAGTCATCAGATAAAAAAAATAAAAATCTGATTATAGTGAAATAATGCATAGCATGCAATAACTGGGGCGGTAGAGGCGGTGGTGGGAAGAGTGACTAATTTATGGGTGTTTTAAAAAGAAGCAATACTGTGCATCGGAATATAATTCTGTACACTAATATGCATATAATCTAAGGCGGCGAGCTGGCAGAAATGTTAGCACGCCGGGCGAAATGCGTAGCCGTATTTCGTCTGCCGTTACGTTTTGAGTTCAAATTCCGCCGAGGTCGACTTTCATTCTTTCGGGGTCGATAAATTAAGTACCAGTTAAGCACTGGGGTCGATGTAATCGACTTAATCCGTTTGTCCTCTCTGTGGGTAGTAAAGAAATAGGTATTTCGTCTGCCGCTACGTTTTGAGTTCAAATTTCGCCGAAGTCGACTTTGCCTTTCAGCCTTTCGGGGTCGATAAATTAAGTACCAGTTACGCACTGGAGTCGATATAATCGACTTAATCCGTTTGTCTGTCCTTGTTTGTCCCCTCTCTGTGTAGCCCCTTGTGTGCAGTAAAGAAATAGGTATTTCGTCTGTCTTTAAGTTCTGAGTTCAAATTCCGCCGAGGTCGACTTTGCCTTTCATCCTTTCGGGGTCGATAAATTAAGTACCAGTTAAGCACTGGGGTCGATGTAATCGACTTAATCCGTTTGTCTGTCCTTGTTTGTCCTCTCTGTGTTTAGCCCCTTGTGGGTAGTAAAGAAATAGGTATTTCGTCTGCCGCTACGTTCTGAGTTCAAATTCCGCCGAGGTCGACTTTGCCTTTCATCCTTTCGGGGTCGATAAATTAAGTACCAGTAGCATACTGGGGTCGATCAGATCGTCTGGCCTCCTTCCCCAAAATATCGGACTTTGTGCCTAGAGTAGAAACGAATATGCATAAACTGATAAGTATGTATGTGGCTTTATTTGCAAAATGCAAGGAATGCCAAAAAAAAAAGGGATTTCTTGATTTCTGTATATTGCTGACGTAGAACTTCCACGGTGAAACACTGGCCGACTTGTAGAGAGCGGTGAACGCCTGAAGATATTCCAGAAGGAAGGCGTCCGATTTTGATCTTTTTTTCCTCAGAACTGCAGCTCCGTCAGAGATGAGCTGCGGGGAAAAAAAGCGCCTTGATAATAGGAATTGAAATAAATAAATAAATAAATAAATAAAACAATATTGTACACTCAGGAAATATATGATAAAAAAAAACAAGAAAAAATATAAATAAATAAATTATAAAATAAATAAGTAAGGAATTCTAAAGATTTCTTTAGTTTGCTGTTACAAACACAAAAAAAGTCATTTAAAACTGAAACGAAATTAAATACGGTTAATGTTGACAATCAATAATTGTAATTGAGATAGCTGGTTAAATAGATAGATAGATTATGTAGGAGGATAGATAGATAGATAGATAGATAGATAGATAGATAGATAGATAGATAGATAGATAGATAGATAGATAGATAGATAGATAAAGGTTGAGAGAAAGAAAGTAAAGTGATAAAGTGTAGAGGTTTGTATGAATGTATAATTATAGAAAAAAGAATAGTTAAAAGAGGGATTTGAATTGATTATTGACTGTGCTGGGGAAAAAAAGGGGTTAGAAAAGACAAAAAAGAGGTGATGGAGGTTAGAGAAAATTGGGGATGAGACAAGGCAAAGAATAAGGAATAAGAAAAGGAAGGTTTGTTATAGAAAGTTTTGAAATGGAAGAAGAGAATGGTGGTGGTGGTGTGGTGGTGGTGGTGGTGGGTGTTGGTGCTGTCGATTTTTGGCAGCGTCTTTTGATTTAGGGAGACGCATTGCGCAGAGAGAGAAAGAGAGAGAAAGAGAGAGGGAAACGGGGTATGACGGTGGGAAGGGGTTCACATGACACCTATAGCGCGGGAAGAGGGAGTTCGTTAAATGCGATTGTAGAGTGTTGTTGATTCTTGGTTTTGTACGCAACATCGATGTCGACTGCGGTGGAGATGGGGGTGGGGCGTGTTGGGAAAGAACCCGCAACTATCACCACCACCACCACCACTTAACCGGCGATCCCAATCCTGCTCCATCATCATCATCGTCATCATAATAATTATCATCATCATCATCATCATCATCATCATCATCATCATCATCAGTTACCTCGTCATCGTCGTCGTCACGATGATCATCATCGTCATCGTTATCATTGTCATGATGATGATGATCATCATCATTGATGTCATCGTCGTTGTCATCATCGTTATCACCATTATCGTCGTCATTATCATCATCATTGCCATCATCACCACCACCATCATCATCTTAATCAGCATCACCACCACCCCCACCACCATCATCACAATCATCTGCATCATTCCCCCTTCCCCCTCCCCTCCCCTCCTCCTCCTCTTCCTCCTCCTCTTCCTCCTCCTCCTCCTCCTCCTCCTCCTCATCACTCAGTTCGCTATCACTATAATAACAACGAGCATGTTTTTTCAAGCACCGCTGCCGTCTCCGCCGCATCAGCTGCCGCCGCCTCCGCCCCCGCCACCTCACATTAAAATATTGGTTTAAATCAATTCAAAATGGAGATAGTTTCACCATCATTTGAAAATTGCGAATTCTTATGCATGAAACATAAGGTTATAAGACGAAATCCACCGATAAAGAACATAATTTATCCATCATTGTGCTGGTGAATAGTTATTCTCCCCGTTCGTCACTATCCTGATATATATATATATATATATATATATATATAATATATATATATATATATATCTATATATATATATATATATATATATATATATATATATATAATATATATATAACGTACTTGGAAATGGATGTGTGGCGTTCGATCATATAATAATATAAATAATATATAAATATATGCATATATACATACATATATGTACATACCTACATATATATGTATATATACATGCATATATGGGTATAGGACACCAAAAAATCGTTGAACAATGAGAAACGAAAACATTAAAACAAAAACATAGAAACGAACTTTTTTTTCGAACAACGAAAAAAACACACAGCGAAACGAGACATGCAACGTAAAGAATATTCTCCGTAGGTATGAACATATATATATGTATATATGCATATATTTATATTATATTATATTATATTATATTATATTATATTATATTATTTTATTTTATATTATATTATGCTATATATATATATATATATATATATATATATATACACACACATACATGCACTCCTCACACAAAGACGTATGGGATGGCTTGGGCATGTTAGCCGTATGAAAGATGGCAGAATCCCCAAGGACATACTCTACGGAGAGCTTGCTAGGGGTACTAGGTCTGTGGGTAGACCGATCTTACGTTACAAGGATGTTTGCAAAAGGGACACGAAGGCCTGCAACATCAATATTAGCGGTTGGGAGGCAGTTGCCGGCAACCGTGAAGAATGGCGACGTACCGTAAAAGAGGGAATACAAAGGAGTGACAGAGAGAGAGAGGAGAAATGGAAAGAAAGGAAGAGGCGAAAACAAGAGACTATGGCACTACAACCAGCCAGGAACAGTCTTCGCTATATTTGCGGTACCTGCCAGAGGGAGTGTTTGTCCAGGATAGGACTACACAGCCACAGCAGGAAATGTATCAGGCCATGAAATATAAAAGCCGGACTAGACTACTTCATTCGCAACTCCATAGTCTCCCGAGACAGAAAGGATGCCAATACAATACCAATACACATACATACACGGTATGGTGAAGAAATTGTCGTCTAAACTACGCAAATATGAAAATAACACTAATATTTCATTTTAGCAAGTTATATATACCAAAATTACATAAAACTATCTTGAATTACTAAAGAGTAAATTTATTCAATAAAATCGCCAGATGACTTCGGAATCTCCTGCAGCTCTTCTGGACGATCTCCTTGTTTAAGTTGGTGAATGCTGCCATAATCCTTGCCTTCAGTTCATCTTCGTTGTTACAAGGAGTTTTATTGGTCTCTCGCTTAACTGCGCTCCACACATTATAATCAAGAGGTTTGCTGTCTGGTGAGTTAGGTGGCCAGATGTTAGAGGTGACGTGGTCGCAGAAAATGTCTGACAGACATGACTGGTTTGCCCTGCTTGTGTGGCATGGTGCAGATTTCTGTTGCCAAACATAGGGTCTTCCAGCAGCCACCCTCTTGACCCAGGGCAGTACTACCTCCTAGAGGCCGCCGTGTTGAGTCTGAGGCCGTGTGGGAAGATGAATAGAAGCATAACGTCGCCATCGTTAGTGATCACTGGATGTTTGTTTTAGGGAACGCCGCAAGCTAACAACGTTTGTTCTGTGTGTTCACCATCTGATCCTGGCAGAAATTTTTCTTGTCTGAGAAAAACCAACCAAAGCATGTTCGGTTGGAGGGGATGCGTGACTTTGTTCAAAAGCTTCGTAGCGCGGTCTTTCCTCATGTCCTTGATGGCTTGGGATAAAACTTGGCCCTTTCTTATCTTGTATGAGCAATACCGAATGTTTTCATGCAGTACCTGCCCGATAAGAAACTCAGACACTCACATATACCCGGCGATGGACCATACACAGACACACACACACACACACATGTGCTAGAGGAGTACCTGGTGTTGCTCGCGTATTAAACACTCAGCAATGGTCTTAATAGGTTCTACCATTTTTTTTTTTTCGTTGTACGTCTCTTTGAATATTTTTTGCGCTAAGTTGCAAACATTGACATTGAGGAAGAAGTGATTTTCCCCAAGTGGCATTTATTCGTTAAATAACCAAACGCCGAAGGAAGTGCTCGAAATTCGAGTAATGGTGGTGGAAGGAAACGTTTACAAATCACACAATGTCTTGCTATCACAGGCATTTTATCGTATTAGATTGGTGTTGAAAGGATATTGTCTAAATATGGGTGGATTGGTGTAAACGACGTGAACTAAGTATCATTTGTCATTTTCGCGCGCGAGGTGTAAGTGAGAGTGGAAGGCTGACCTAGACCTCTGCAAAATGTGAAGCTGTTGGAGGGGGAGGAGTGTCCATGTTTTGCAGTTTCATGTAGAACCCGGGTGCACAGGGACAAAGAACAAATACTTTCCAGAAATGACACAACATACTTTTGCAACAAAAAGCAAAAAAAAAAAAAAAAAAATCCGGCGTTCCTTGAAACAACTTTCTTGGGTGTAACTCTGCATAAAATGCGAAAAGGTGATGTTTCACAGTAATTCGTAGATCTGTCGCAAGTTAAATAAAGAATATTAACCAAAAATAGTTTTAAACCATTGTTGAGTCATCCGTACTGTTCATGTGAAATTTGGACGGATTCGGTCAAAAATGAGGAATTTTAGGGTACAAAACCGGGTTTCTACTCAGTTTTTCGCAATTGTTGGTCATACGCGGATGAATTCTGTGCAAACTGGAGTCTCCTAACGTTTTCCTTTGGGTGAGTAAATAGTGTGTAAAGTTTGAACGCAATCCACCGAAGCAGGGAGAAGTTTTTGAAGACTTAGGGGGAAAAAGCGTCTAAAATTTTTTTCACAGTT
>NW_021827916.1:0-9493 GCF_006345805.1 Octopus sinensis
TTTTTCTTCCTTTTCTCTTTTTCTCCTCCTCCTCCTCCTCCTCCTCCTCCTCCATCTTCTTATCATTATTATTATTATTATTATTATTATGATTATTATTATTATTATTATTATTATTATCATCATCATTATTAAAGAAGGCTCGCTGGTAGAATCGCAACACATTTTATGTGAAATTTCGACATTTCTAATCACTCATTCAACTATAATGTGTGAGTGCGTGTGCGGTGTGTGTGTGTGTGTTTGTGTGTGTGTGTGTGTGTTGTGTGTGTGTGTTTGTGCATTGGGTCATCCCATAAATAATGCGTTTTTTTCAATTGATGGGACGCGGACATGATAAAGTACCTACATCAACTTGCTATAAACGCAGGTAGTAATTTTACCCTAACCTTATTCTTAGTGCAAGTTTTGAAGAGTGCAGTTCTATCTTAACATTTATTTTTTCGAAGCTGTAATGGAAGTGACAAAAGGGGCATATTCGGCATATTTTGCTTCATTGGGTTCAATAAAGGCAATAACGCAATGGAAAGTGCGAGGAATACTAATGCAGTATATGTGGATCGGACAACAATCGTAAGCCAGAGTCAACGGTGGTTTCAGAAACTCCGAGCCGGAAATGACAGCCTAGAAGACGAGCCACGTTCTAGAAGATATGTAGAGTTCGACGAGGACGTCCTGCAAACCCTGGTGGAATAAAATCCCATCGTATCTGTTGAGGAATAAGCAGAGAATCTTGGATTTGGTCGTTCAACGATTCATCGACTCCTACAAATCATCGGAAAAGTCAGCAGATCGGGTCAATGGGTTCCTCACAAACTGTCCGAGCCTAATCGCGCGCAGTGAGTGAATGTGTGCTCTTCTTTCCTGTCATATCTCACGAATGAACCTTTTTTGGACCGAATAGTGGCTGATGACAAGAAATGGTGTTGTCACCTACTTTGTGGGATATGAAAGGTTTAATACACTTTGAGGTTTTAAATCTCCAGCCAAACGACAACAAGGGAGATCTACAGCATGAGTGGCTTAAGTCAGCGCTAGAAGAAAAACGACCATCTTTTGTTTCACGACAAAAGGTGTTCTTCCATCAGGATAATGCTCAGCCACATACAGCAAGGATGACGTTCCAAAGGCTCGAGCAGTTCGAATAGGAAACGATGCCCCATCCACCATTTTCTCTGGACATTACCCCATCTGATTATCATTTATTCCGTTGTCTTCAAAATCATTTGGATGGAAAAAATATGAATTCAGTAGACGAGGTCTGAACAGTACTAAAGGAGTATTTTTCATCACGGACGGGTAAATTTTGGAAGAGGGGCATGAGAGCCTACCAGAGAGATGGAAGAGCATTGTAGATAATGAATTTTGTTTATCTTAACTTGAAAAATAAACAAATTATAAAAAAGCCGCATTTATTTATGACGCAATATATATATATATATATATATATATATATAATGATAAATCTCAGAGCGAGTTATACAGTAGCGGTAACACATCGTGACGCAATATTGGCCATTTGAATATGGCTAACCCCTAAGGTGGATGCTACTGTAGTTTGTAGCCCCAGGAAGATATATCCTCCAGCTGGCTATAGACACACTATCTGTGTCCTCTCAGTATTTGTGAAGGGAAGTCATCCTCCCCGTCTTCAGCTCATGATACACACGAACTCGATGTTTAGGAGCAGCGGACTCGCGGTCGTAGGATCGCGGTTTCGTGTTTGTTTATTGAGCGAAAGCAACTAAAAGCTCCATGAGGCTCCGGCAGGGGAGGGGGCAACCCCTGTTGTACTCTTTCACCACAACTTTCTCTCAGTCTTTCTTCCTGTTTCTTGAATAACGCTGCGATGGCTAGGCTTAAAAAGGGTGACGTTTATCGTATATATATATATATATATAATATATATATAATAAACACTGATAATTCTTTACAAAAGACAACTTCAAACAGAGACCTTTCATGACACCAAAACTTTTATTTTATACACTTATATTTAAAAGAACACACTATTCTATTAAAGGTGCTCGGGAAAATATGAATGTTTTACTGCTAATTAGTTGTTGCTTGAACTTTCAGTAATTACCATTATAATTAGTGACTAAAGCTGTCCAAACTATTCAACTCAATTCCTAATTTTTCAATAGGACGAATGCAGAATTTTCACAGATTTTCTGTGAGATACTCTCTATACTTGTTTCAGTCATTTGACTGTGGCCATGGTGGAGCACCGCCTTTTGTCGAGCAAATCGACCCCAGAATTTATTCTTTGTAAGCCTAGTACTTATTGGCGAATAGATAATACCAATATATTTTCCAACTTCCATTTTTATAAATATATTGAGTTGTCCGGAAAGTTCGTGCCGATTTATAGTAGCTCACTTTTCGACTTATTTTAGAACATGGTTGAGTCCATAAAATAGGATTTCACTACACCTCCATCTAGAGCACAGTTTAAGCTATCTTTTCGTGGAAGAAGGTTTATGTTTCTATAACCTGTGTTAATTTTGTAACCCTCTTAAATGGAAGATAGGAAAGTTCATTTTCGGCACTTGATGCTTTGGGAACCAGGCAAAAATTGCTTCAGCTCGACTGAGATGTGTTCCCCAACCCTCAATATTCACCAGATATTGCTCTCTTGGATTTCCACTTATTCAGGTCTCTGCAGAATAGTCTTAATGGTAAAAATTTCAATTCCTTGGATGACGTAAAAGATACCTTGATGAATTCTTGCCATGAAACCAATTCATTCTGGGAAGAGGGTATTTCAAGTTAAAGGAAGACGCCGAGACGCATTGTGCAACAGAATGGTTCACATTGGCTGATTAAATTGTAATGGCAAGTATTTATTGACCTTTCTCTTTCCTTTAAAAATCAGCACGAACTTTACGGACAACCCAATATATATAAATACACACAGATATATAGCTGAAGAAGATGTGAAGAGGATAGAGAGACAAAACTAGCAAACTTAGACGAGTAACATATGAATGTTCAGAATTCCATAACTTTGATAACACTGATGAATAGCGAATAACTATAATGCGAAATATTTTCAGCTTACCGAACCCAATATAGTTTCTTACACAGACGAGACTTCTAACAAAACACTATCCACCATAAAAGCAGATACAAGATACCTTAATAAAAGCAGGGATAATCATTATGGTGAAATTATATACAACACAAAACATTTAAACTGTAAGCTTCCAATATAGCAATTAGCAAAAGAATGAATAGAAAGCAGAAGATACATATATAATTATCACATTCCATATATTTTTGATGACTAAAAGAGTTTCATATTATCCCAATTCATTTTTAATTTTATATCCTCACCTTGTATTGTTATCAAATTCTATGAAGTAAAGCCTTGTATTTTATTTTTTATATTTCTTATATATATACATATATATATATATATATATATATATATATATATATAGATATATATATATATATATATATATATATATATATTATATATATTCTATCTTGGCGTCTTTTTTTTCTTTTTTCTTTCTAGCAATTAGCAAGAAGAATCAAGAACTTGTATTAGACTTCATGTTTAAAAATATGTCTTCTGTTGCGGAAAAGGGCCGTTCGCCATTCATAACCCATCATTTCCTATATTGGACGTCTCTCTTTGTTCACTTAGTTTATTAATGATTATTTATTATTATTATTATTATTATTATATTATTATCATTATTATTATCATTATTATATTATTATTATATTATTAATATTATTATTATTATTATTATTATATTATTTATTATTATTATATATTAATTGAATTAGAACAGTTCATGCCATCAAAGTGACACTGGGGTAAAATATACGAAGCCAATACACCCATCATGACTACCCGTCTGATAAGGGTACACCAGGCACATGCATCACAACCATATGTGCGCGACATGGTGATCTCATATCAAGATAAACAGCACATGACCTTTCAGGTGAGGCCCAGTTAGAATTTTCTTCAGGTTGTATTATTATTATTATTATTATTATTATTATTATTATTATTATTATTATTATTATTATTATTACGAGTGAGTGGACAAACGTAAGAAGGGCACTCAACAAATTTATTGGGAGATACACGCATGCATCAAGACAGTTTGACTCAAATTCAAGATGGCTGACGACTAGCATCACGCTTGAAACTCAAGAGTACCAACGAATTTGAATCAAACTGTTTTGGTATACACACACATACACACACACATACACGCACGCACAAACACACACACGAACACACAAATATATGTACTTAAAGAAACTGGATCATTATAATAAGCAAAGAAGAATCTTTGCCTACATCCGCTGTTAACAAGAAAAGAATAGGAACTGAAAAATTATCAAATGAGAAAGAAAAGAAGAAGAGATAAAATACAAAATTATCTTCAACATCATAATCAGCAACGACAACAATAACTGCAACAATAATAATTATAATCATAGCAACAATAATAATAAGACACCCCAACATAAACAGAATCGAAAATAAATAAAAATGATATAAATAAACTAAAGAAAATCAAAAGGACAATATAAAAGAAAGGGTAATTGGGATGTTTACAGGTGCTGGATCTAATAAACTCATAGAGAAACCCCTGAAGGTTGTTTTGCTAAGGTTATACTGTAGTGTGTTGAAGCAACCGTGAAAAACACAATGAGCGCATGAAGGCAAGAAAAATTGCATGTCACACTTATATGGTAGATGAAATTACTAGACCGAGGTTAAATATAGGGGAGGAGAATAAATGTCCTGGTTTCACCGACCCCGAGCTTGGCTGCACCCGTTGTAGCTTTAATAGAGTCTGTAAGGGAATAATAATAAACTGGACAGTGGAGAGAATGCAACAGGCCCAGTTTTCAAAACTGCACTAATTGCCATTTACGACGGCATGTCGGAGTATATACGTGGCATGGTTTAGAGCGTGTTGGGAGCATCTCGTATATCTAGGCCAACAGTCCTGAGGACCTGTCCTTGTCATTTTAGCTGATGAGCTTCATGCCACGTGTTTGCTCCATTAGAGGTTGTCCTGGGGCTAGTCAACAATAAGTGGAGGTGCGTGGCTTAGTGGTTTGGGCGTCGGACATATAATCGTAAGATTGCTATTTCGATTCCAGGACGGGGCGATGCGTTGTGTTTTCGAGCAAACCACTTTCTTTCACACTGCTCCAACGTGGCAGAATTGAGCATTTCTCTGACGGACCGGCGTCCCATACAGGTAGGAACGGGTGTAAAGTAATCCCTCGTCATATCGCAGTTCATCTATCCCGGTTTATCATTCAAACTTACGTCGATTCCTCCGTGGTGTTGTTTTGCATTTATAATAAAATAAAGGTATACAAATTATATATATAAAAAAAAGATATACAGATATATAGGCGCAGGAGTGGATGTGTGGTGAGTAGCTTGTTTACCAACCACATGGTTTCCGGTTCAGTCCCACTGCATGGCATCTTGGGCAAGTGTTTTCTATTATAGCCTCGGGTCGACCAAAGCCTTGTGAGTGGATTTGGTAGACGGAAACTGAAAAGAAGCCCGTCGTATATATATGTATATATAACTACATGCGTGTGTGTGTTTGTTCCCCTAGCATTGCTTGACAACCGATGCTGGCGTGTTACTTAGCGGTTCGGCAAAAGAGACCGATAGAATAAGTACTGGACTTACAAAAAGAATAAGTCCCTGGGTCAAGTTGCTCGATTAAAGGCGGTGCTCCAGCATGGCCGCAGTCAAATGACTGAAACCAGTAAAAGAGTAAAAAAGTAAAGAGAGTTGTCCCCACCAACATCGCTTGACAACTGATGATGGTGTGGTTACGTCCCCGTTCGGTAAAAGAGACCGATAGAATTAGTACTAGGCTTATAAAAAACTAGCAGTATCGCCCGGCGTTGCTCGGGTTTGTAAGGGAAATAACTATATAAGCAATTTTAGAGAGTTATAGCAAAAAAATGCATTAAAAATGGAATAAAAATGATGATAATTTTTTTTTAAATCGTTGACTCAGTGTCTTCAAGCCATGAAGTCGTTGTTCTAAAAGAACGCTGGTCTCCTCTTGACAACGCTTTAGACGTGATTTCCTTATTACTCCCTTCCCCACAGCTTCACGAGGGAGGGAAGAAGGGGGAGAAGCAAACAGGTGCAGTGTTGAGCGTGGACGCCAAACCCGCCGCCATCGACACACAAAAATTATGCATTAAAATGGAATAAAAAATGATGTTAAATTATTTTTAAAATCGTAGAGTCATCGTAGACGCGCGCTAATACTCAGACAGGCTTGATATGAATCACGACTATAAGATACCCGAATTTGATTAAACTGCACCGCAAAATGTGGGAGTAGTTAGGAATCTAAATCGTAGGAGACAGACACTCACACAACTACAGTTTTATATATATAGATAAGGCTTGGGATAAATTTGCTCGACTAAATAAGTAAAAGAGTAAAGTACTGTCTCTACTTCAAGGATTCTCACCCGGGTAGGATTTGGAACGTAACACCCGCGATAGTCGAGGGATTGCTGTATATATGCCATACAGACAGTCCTTAAAAATTTATATGACTAATTCTTAGCAACAACAGCGACAACAACAACAGCAGCACCAACAACTAAAACAACAGCAGCAACAACAACAAAAGGATTTGTATTCGTTCAGACCAGACAATTATTTCTCTAAGACATGGCTGTGAGGTTCAGAAGCTCGCTTTGTATCTACACTGTTTCGGGTTCGGTCCCTCTTCGTGGCACTTTAGGCATGTGTCTTCTACTATAACAGCGGACCGACCAATTCTTTGTGAATGAATTTGGTAGATAGAAAAGCTGAAAACACTTGAGGGTTTGTTAGAAAAGTGGAGACCGCAAGTGATCGATTGAAGTTCAATTGGTGAATGTTTATAATGGTTGTGTATTACGGCGGTATTCTCACAGAACGGATGTAGGTAAAGCCCAAATTCTTTATACTAGTCAGTAGATAAAGCTGTTCATCGCATTTAAAATCCAAAGGTGAGTGCGAAGGAAGCGTGTAAGTCTTCACAGCTGTTTCAGGAATAGATGCGATTAGATGGAACTGTTACATTTCTCTGCATGCAGTCGGTAGCCGATATATTAGTTGCAATGTATTCCATAATCGGAGGAAGTGGGAGATAGGGCAAATTTCATAAAAAAGAGATAATAATAAAACACACACACACACATTCTAATGCGCATCTACGATCTATGTGTGTGTTTTTATGCACCAAGCGCCTAAATAAGGATCTAGTCTAGGCTAATGAAGCAGTATAATGATTACCATTTTGCATCAATACTGCTTCCGTCGCTGATTAGTATATATATATATATATATATATATACGCACATATATATATATATACAGTCGCCATGATTCATCGCTAAATCCACATTTTTTTATATTCTTTCTGTTTATTTCCTCGTGTTCTTCTCTGTTGAAGAGCGTAGGCTCGAAACGTAAAAGACTTCCTCACTTTCCTGGTCGTCTGCTTGTTGTTTATGCAGCCGTCTACATCTTTTCTTTTTCTGTAAATGTCAGCTATATGTATATATATATATATATATATATCAGCCGAAATTGCTACGATGATCCGGTTCTTGACTGAAGATTGAGGGCTTCGAATGTCCCGTCCGTGTTTTTTGTATCGTCTTCTAAGTGTTTTGCGTTCTTGTCCCAGTTTGTATTTTTCTACATATAATAATAATAATAATAATATATATATATATATATATAACAAAATAATGAATAAAACATATGCATATATACATACATATATGTACTTACCTACATCTATATGTATATATACATGCATATATAGCTACAGGACACCATAAAAAGAAGTATAACACAACGAAACGAAAACATAAAAACAAAAACATGGAAACGGACTTTTTTCAAACAACGAAAAAACAGAGTACAGGACATACAATACAAGGAATATTCCCATTCTTCAGTTGCCCCTGTTTCGACTACTCCGTATATATATATATATATATATATATATATATATTAATATATAGCATAAATGATGGACAGATGGTTGTTAATACTTAATAAGATCTAAGTATGAATGTAATTAAGTAAACAGTGAAATCAGAGAAGTGCGTGTTCTTATGTATTATTCGCAGATAGGTAGATATCCTAGAGCACCATGCCGTAAAATGATATATTAAAAGAGAGGGTATCCAAGTAGTCCTTTGAAGCAGTTCTTCAAACGTAGCCTGAACGGTACACATCAAATTCGAACTTGGAAAAAATAAGAAAAGTGATAAGAAAATCTTTACTGCTGTTTCAGGGTTTGACGTACATAAGTGCTGAGTTGTGGATTGTGAATGTATATGAAGTAGTTCAAATTTAAATTACGTTAACACTCATCTCTCATCGGATGCAGGGAAACGAAACATCTACGCTGTTGTATCCAACGCTTTTACATCTCTATGAATATTCCGCCTCGGATAAGACAAAAGAAATATATTGTAGAGGCACATGGCCTAGTGGTTAGAACAGCGGACTCGCGGTCGAGGGATCGCGGGTTCGAATCTCAGACCGGGCGATGTGTGTGTTTATGAGCGAAAACACCTAAACTCCACGCGGCTCCGGCAGAAGGTAATGGCAAACTTCTGCTGACTCTTTCGCCACAACTTTCTCTCATTCTTTCCTCCTGCATCTTGCAGCTTACCTGCGACGGACAGGCGTCCCGTCCAGGTGGGGAACCTATACGCCAAGGAAACCGGGAAACCGGCCCTTATGAGCCAGGCATGGCTCGAGAAGGAACAAACAAAGAAATATATTAACCGAAATACCTGGCAATTAGAATTAGTAAATCTTCGTTGTTAGTAGTATCATGAATAGAGAGTTGTTTTGCCTTGGACTCTTAATTACTGATAGAGTCGTTGAGACTCCTCGTGTTATATAGCGTGTCATGGGCGTTTTTTTATACGCCTGACGTAGCTCTTTCTTCTATATTCAACATAGATCCTCTATATTCAACATAGACTGATACTATACTTTTCGACCCCCGAGAGAATCAAAGGAAAGACTGACTTCACAGTGTTGTAACTCAAGTGTGATGAGAAACAGAATGAAATAAGGCAAGACGATCGATCTAACGCACTAACGAAATGGTCAATATTGTAACACCATCATTGATACAAGACTCCATTAATTTTAGTTAAAAATTGACACGTCGACGACGACGATGATGATGATTATGATTATGATGAGGATGACGAACATTTATGAATTTTACGTATTTTTTAATTATCCTTTTACGTTCTCCCTTATTATTTCATATCGGCCGAGATGTATTTTTTGTTTGTTTATGCATTTTCTATCTCTATCATTTCTTTCTTAGTTTTTATGCTTTCCATCAGTCTCTCTCTCCTCTCTCACACACACACACACACACGCACACACACACACACAAACACACACACACAATTCACACTAATTCCCTCT
>NW_021827917.1:0-9475 GCF_006345805.1 Octopus sinensis
CGAGACGTAGAACTCAACGAGAAACGAAAACGGAAAAAACAGAGTACAAGACTATATATATATACTCGTTACTCTTTTACTCTTTTACTTGTTTCAGTCATTTGACTGCGGCCATGCTGGAGCACCGCCTTTAATCGAGCAACTCGACACCGGGACTTATTCTTTTGTAGCCCAGTACTTATTCTATCGGTCCTCTTTTGCCGAACGCTAAGTACGGGGACACATAAACACACCAGCATCGGTTGTCAAGCAATGCTAGGTGGACAACACAGACACACAAACCCACACCACACGCATATATATACTATACGACGACGGGCTTCTTTCAGTTTCCGTCTACCAAATCCACTCACGAGGCATTGGTCGGCCGAGGCTATAGTAGAAGACACTTGCCCAAGGTGCCAGGCAGTGGGACTGAACCCGGAACCATGTGGTTGGTAAACAAGCTACTTACCACACAGCCACTCCTGCGCCTATATATATATATATAATCAGGAAGAACATGCGGCGGTTCATAGCCAGGATTTCGAACGAAATCAATTCAACAGACTCAATGGCTGCCCTCTTGAGATTCGGCGTTGCGGTTAGTACTAACCGCTGTAACAATTTTACTTCCGGCCGCCCGCTTTTTCCCCTTCTCAAATAGGAATTTGCAGAACCGCAACACAACCGATAGCTCCTCAACGACAACGAGTAGGCCGACAACATGTTGGAAATCCAGACGGAAGCGGAGGAAGACGGCGAATAGGAGGAAATCAAAACAAGTGGAGCGGAGAAGAGATGGAAAGAGAGAAGACGGAGATGTCGTAATGGATGTCATAAGGAACGTCGAAGCAGAAAGAGAAGAGAAAGTAGAGAAAAAAGAGTAGGAGAGAAAGAAGAGAGAATAAGAAGGGGAGAAGGGGGGTGGAAGAGCAGGAGAGTGTGAGGAAGGAAGTGGCGGTGAAGGAGGGAGAGGAGCAAGGGAAGACAACATCGTGAGAATGTCCTGCCCCCATCTGTGTGGCTGTGTGGTAAGTAGCTTGCTTTACCAACCACATGGTTCCGGGTTCAGTCCCACTGCGTGGCACCTTGGGCAAGTGTCTTCTACTATAGCCTCGACCCGATCCGTAACAACAGCAACAGCAACAACAACAACAAGGAAGGGCACATTAGATAATGTATTCCCAGATACACAATGTCTGAATAAAAGACAGGGTGGTCACAAATGGAACGTCTTTAATTATAGGTCTGCGGGTTCAGGATTGACCTAGATTTAAACAACAACAACAACAACTGCAATAACGAGGAAGGACACATTAGATAATGTAGGCCAAGATAGACTATGACTATATCTGGAGAAAGGAGAGGATGGTCGCCGATGGAAGGTCTCTTCATCACAGTTCTTGACCCGATCCGTAACAACAGCAACAGCAACAACAACAACAACCGACATACGTAAAACGTTTAACGAAATGGTTTAAGTCTTATGAGGAGGAAGAAGAGAGGTGAAGAAAGTGACTTCCGGGTCGGAAGTGCTTCGGACATTGTGGAATTGTTGATAGGAACAGAAAATAAAATAAATCAAAAAATACGGCCACAAAAATCTGGGTTTGCCATATCGACCTCGATAAAAGGCATTCTCGGTGTCTTTCCGCTGTTTACGGATCTTGTGTGAAATTTTCTGCCCCAGTTTGGTGATGAGGGTTTTTGGAGATGGATGAAGGTGAGACCGTTTCGTTGTGAGAATTAATCTGGGAATTGAGTAGGATGGGAACTCGGTTTACGAATCGCTCGAGACGTTCCTTGATCGAAAAAAATTGTTCGTAAAACGATTTTTTCGGATTGAGAGGCATTCGTGAACCGAAGCTCCACTGTACACACACACACACACAACACACACATACACATATATATACGATGACTTCTTTCAGTTTCCATCTACCAAATTCCCTCACAAGGTTTAGGTTAGCCCGAGGCTATAGTAGAAGACACTTGCCCAAGGTGCCACACAGTGGGACTGAACCTGGAACCATGTGGTTGGTAATACAAGCTACTTACCACACAGTCACATATACTTATCTACATACATACATACATATACTATATATATATATATATAGTATATATATATATATATATATATATATATATATTATATATATATAATATATATATAGATATATATGTGGAGGCGCAATGGCCCAGTGGGTAGAGCAGCGGCCTCGCGGTCGTTGTGAGTGTTTATTGAGCGAAAACACCTAAAGCTCCACGAGACTCCGGCAGGGGGTGGTGGTGATCCCTGCTGTACTCTTTCGCCACAACTTTCTCTCACTCTTTCTTCTGTTGGCCTGCTCGCTTAGCCAGCGGGATGGCGTCGTTTGAAGGCTAAAACAATGCAGAGCGCATTGTGACCAGCGATGTGTAGCAACATCTGATAGCCTGGTCGATCACGGTGATACACACACACACATTGTTTATACCATTTATTCTTTTGAATAGTATCAGTGAAATTTTCGAAACATGTGTCGAAAGTAAAAATATTTGATATACACCTGCGTTAACTCCATTTATTTATTCATATATATATATATGTATGTATATATATATATATAAATTTTTCACTCCCTTATAACAAACCGCGGTTCTCTTTCTGCGGTACTATCTTGTGACGCACGTGGTAATCTTGGAGGGAAAATACGAATTCATTCGTCCATGTGGATTTGGATGTGCTTACTATCTCCTGTTATTTTCCGATGGCACTGGATCGGGATGCAAACGGTAGGTTCATAGTATTTGCAAATTTATAAATTACCCTATCGTTGTATAATTCTAACCCAGAAACGCTTTCACGATTAATCGAAGACTGTTTGATTTCGTTATTTTTGTTCTTTTGCCTACGTGAGTTACGTTTCATTTCCTTGGATGACATAAAATGATACCTTGATGAATTCTTTGCCATAAAAGCACTTCAATTCTGGGAAGAGGGTATTTTCAGGTTAAAGGAAAGATGGAGACGCATTGTGCAACAAAATGGTTCATATTTGGTTGATTAAAAAATGTAATGTCAAGTATTTATTGACCTTTTCCTTTCCTTTAAATATCGGTACGAACTTTCCGGACAACCCAATAGATACATGAATATTCTAGTTGAAAAACAAAAGACAAATGGTTATATTATAACTCAAATATTTTATTTAATTTTATTCATTTTACAAGAGTTTTTCCCTTCTTAAATACATTTTGGTATGTTTGAATAACAATATATTACCTGTGGAGTAATATCTGTAGTAAAAAGGAATAAGCGGTCTTTGGTTGCTATTTCTTAATTTTCGGTACGCTAAACCCTTAACAATATTTATACATATATATATACGTTGATGGAAGAAGTGCTCCTTGGTTGCTATTTCTTAATTTTCGGTATGCTTAACCCTTAATAATATTTATACATATATATATACGTTGATGGAAGAAGTGCTTGCGTCATTTTTAAATATATATCTTGCTTGTTATTGCTACAGTTGCTGTTGTATTTGTTGCTTCTGTCTTCGCTTCGTTTGTTAACGACATCATCTTGTGGAGGGGAGGAAACAGTGTAATAATAACAGCCGTTCCAACAACTAACGTTCCGCCTGATTTGCGATGTCGTGTTGATATTTTTGGTTTTTGCAATATTAAAATTTACAATCTTTAAATCTCAAAAATTTTATCCTTTTAAAGGGCGAATTCTTGTTAGGGCAGTCTTTCGTCTCTAGTAGACCTTTCCGTCGATTTCCGTAAAAAATTTTTTTTTTTACATATGGGCTTGCGGGAACTTTTGAAGTAATGAGAGCGAAAGAGACTAAGAGAAAGCGATTGTATGAGGAGGGAAGTTCTTTTGAAGTTACCGTCCAGGGGAAGCATTGATGTACATGTGTGTGTGTTTGATGGGGTGTGGGAGACAGACAGTATGTTGTGTAAGTGAAGTGCTTCTGTTAGTGTGTGTGAAGAGGGGAAGTTCTTTTGAAGTTACCGTGCATAGCAAGCATTGGTGTACATGTGTGTGTGTGTGTGTGTTTGATGGGGTGTGGGAGACAGACGGTATGTTGTGTAAGTGAAGTGCTTCTGTTAGTGTGTGTGAAGAGACAGTAATGTGTGAAAGAAAGAGATAACTGAAATTTTTTACTCGGTGTATGTGTATATGTATGTCTGCATGTATGTGTGTGTGTGTGTGTATGTATCTATGTGTGTGTATATGTATGTATATTACTTCAAAAGTTCCCGCAAGCCCATATGTAAAAAAAAAAATTTTTTTTACGGAAATCGACGGAAAGGTCTAGAGACGAAAGATCGCTCTTGTTACCCCAGCTGGGTACGCTTCTAGCGAGCTGGATTATTTAGTTAAAAATTCAATAAAACAACGAATTTTGAGGAAAACGTAAGAGCTACGAACACACGTCCTCCAGTTCCTTCTTCTCTCTTCCTGCCTTTAGCCCTCCAACACGGAGTGTAGGCCACTTATAGTTGAATCCCATGTCGTATAATTTTTCGCTTCTGTACTTATACTCTGCCAAGTGGAGGCGCAATGGCCCAGTGGTTAGGGCAGCGGACTCGCGGTCATAGGATCGCGGTTTCGATTCCCAGACCGGGCGTTGTGAGTGTTTATTGAGCGAACAAACACCTAAAAGCTCCACGAGGCTCCGGCAGGGGATGGTGGTGATCCCTGCTGTACTCTTTCACCACAACTTTCTCTCACTCTTACTTCCTGTTTCTGTTGTACCTGTATTTGAAAGGGCCGGCCTTGTCACTCTCTGTGTCACGCTGAATATCCCCGAGAACTACGTTAAGGGTACACGTGTCTGTGGAGTGCTCAGCCACTTACACGTTAATTTCACGAGCAGGCTGTTCCGTTGATTCGGATCAACCGGAACCCTCGTCGTCGTAACCGTCGGAGTGCTTCCACATACTCTGCCATGAATGTCTCCCTTTCTCTAGTTCCTTTTGTGTTGATCTCCGCCACGAGTTCTTAGGCCTACCTCTCCTTCTATATCCATCCGGATAAGGTAGCGAGCTGGCAGAATCGTTAGCACGCCGGGCGAAATGCGTGGCCGTATTTCGTCTGCCGTTACGTTCTGAGTTCAAATTCCGCCGAGGTCGACTTTGCCTTTCATCCTTTCGGGGTCGATAAATTAAGTACCAGTTACGCACTGGAGTCGATATAATCGACTTAATACGTTTGTATGTCCTTGTTCGTCCCCTCTGTGTTTAGCCCCTTGTGGGTATAAAGATATAGGTATTTAGTCTGTCTTTACGTTCTGAGTTCAAATTCCGCCGAGGTTGACTTTGCCTTTCATCCTTTCGGGTCGATAATTAAGTACCAGTTACGCAATGGGTTCGATATAATCGACTTAATCCGTTTGTCTGTCTTGTTTGTCCTTGTTTGTCCCTCTTGTTAGCCCCTTGTGGGTAATAAAGAAATAGGTATTTCGTCTGTCGTTACGTTCTGAGTTCAAATTCCATACAATAACACCGATTTTGCTCCAGGCGCAGATAATAATTACTTCTTTATTAGCCACAAGGACTTATATAAAACAGCATGAAATGGCACCCAATAAAATGAAAAGACGATACAAGACAATAAAACGGGGTTTCAAATCAAATTAACAGTAAAATAACAAAAATAGAAATATTAAATTTCTAAATATCTCAGAGTGATATAAGCAGTGGTGGAACGATAGAGCAGTTGTATACCCCCATTTCTTTATTACCCACAAGTGGCTAAACATAGAAGGGACAAACAAGGACAGACATAGGTAGTAAGTCGATTACATCGACCCCAGTGCGTAACTGGTCCTTAATTTATCGACCCCGAAAGGAAGGAAAGGCAAAGTCGACCTCGGCGAATTTGAACTCAGAACGTAACGCAGACGAAATACCTATTTCTTTACTACCCACAAGGGCTAAACATAGAAGGGACAAACAAGGACAGACATAAGGTATTAAGTCGATTACATCGACCCCAGTGCGTAACTGGTACTTATTTATCGACCCCGAAAGGATGAAAGGTAAAGTCGACCTCAGCGGAATTTGAACTCAGAACGTAACGGCAGACGAAATACCGCTAAGCATTTCGCCTGACGTGCTAACGTTTCTGCCAGCTCGCCGCCTTGTATATCGTTGTATATGAGCAGTTGTATATCGTCAACTTAACGTGACAGTCCCAGAAAGGGAATCACACCACCGCTATTTAACCCTAGGAAGCATCAACGTTTCCTGTCGGCCATGACACATTTCCTGCTTCCTAGGGCTAAATAGCGGTGGTGTGATTCCCTTTATGGGACTGTCACGTTAAGTTGACAGTATACAGTAAAATAACAATTAAAATGAAACAAGTAAAATCTTCCAATAGGGGGAGACACTTGAATGCTACACGTGGGAAAACTCACAGAAGCCAGGAGTGGCCTGGACAACAAGGCAAGAACCCTCTCCCTTTTTCCTTTTGACAGGTGCATGCTCCAAACAGGTCCTTTTACATTGACCCTTTTCCCGACATTCACTCACCTTTCAGCAAACTTCCTTGAAGACAACACTTCCGTCGCTATCCCCACTTTCCTTTTCAAGTGAAACTTAAAAAAGTTTATGAGGGCTTGGCCAAAGAGGAAAGTATCTGTCTTTAGCCCTTTCAAATGTATCCACCATGCGACCCTTTTCGCCACAGCCAACAGACAAATAAAGATTGCCTGCCCCTCCCGGCCAAAGGAGGTCGGCGGGGCAATCTTCACCATGGATTCAGCTGATAGTCGGGTCCGTCCTACACACGACAATGTGTTCGACATAAACCCAAAGGTCAGCAATGCTCGGGCACTGGATGAGTGTGTGCAGAACGGTTTCGTCGCTCTGCGCACACCTCAAGCAGGCTCGGTTGACGGTACTTTCGTGCCTGTAAACTTTATCCCGAACGGGCAGCGCCCCTCGGTAGCACTGCTAGGCCTGCGATTTCTGGAAGTTATCCATAGGCCCCGGATCGAAAGTCCTCTGGAACAGACCTATTTCTTTATTACCCACAAGGGGCTAAACACAGAGGGGCAAACAAGGACAGACGTAGGTATTAAGTCGATTACATCGACCCCAGTGCGTAACTGGTACTTAATTTATCGACCCCGAAAGGATGAAAGGTAAAGTCGACCTCGGCGGAATTTGAACTCACAACGTAACGGCAGACGAAATACCGCTAAGCATTTCGCCCGGCGTGCTAACGTTTCTGCCAGCGCGCCGCCTCTGGAACAGACCGGTGAGTTGATCCTCGTCGACGCGCACAGTTTTCCCGAGAACGTCGCGGTACTTTTCTTCCACTGACCGTCCATAGAATGCTAGAGTGGAACTACCACTGACCGCATTGCCCGCCTGGCAGAGGGCTGTGAGCGCTTAACGATACTCGAGGTGCCAAGCGACCCTCGGTCTGCGCCTTATTCAGGATTGTCCAGACGCAAATTTATAATAATTATTATTTCAAATTTTTACCACAAGAACAGCTTGGGGAAAGTGGGGGGTGAGTACAAGTGTTCAACTGGAACTTATTTTATCGACCCTGAAAAGATGAAAGGCAAAGATGACCTCGGCGGAATTTGAACTCAGAACGTAGCGACGGGCGAAATAACGCTAAGCATCCTTTTCTACTCTAGGCACAAGGCCAGAAATTTTTTGGTGGGGGGGGGGCTGTCGATTAGGTCGACAACAGTACTCAACTGGTACTTCATTTATCGATCCCGAAAGGATGAAATGTAAAGTCGACCTCGGCGGAATTTGAACTCAGACGTAACGACAGACGAAATACCGCTAAGCATTCTTTTCTACTCTAGGCACAAGGCCAGAAATTTTTGGGTGGGGGGGGCTGTCGATTAGGTCGACAACAGTACTCAACTGGTACTTCATCTATTGATCCCGAAAGGATGAAAGGTAAAGTCGACCTAGGCGAGATTTGAACTTGAAGCATTTTTGAGGGAGGACATTCGGCGAAAGCGACCGGATCTGCGGAGCGCGAATTGGATTCTTCACAAGGATTCTGCCCCCCGTCACCGAGCGTTCCTCAGTCGACAGTTTCTCGACAAAAACACGGCGTCGCTTCCGTACCCGCTTTATTCACCAGATTAAGCACCTTCCATCTCTTTTCCACGATGAAAATGCAGCACAAAAATCGCTATTTTAATGCCATTAAAAGTGAGGATACTGACGGAAGTGTTGTCTTCAAGGAAGTTTGCTGAAAGGTGAGTGAATGTCGGGAAAAGGGTCAATGTAAAAGGACCTGTCTGGACTATGCACCTGTCAAAAGGAAAAAGGGAGAGGGTTCTTGCCTTGTTGTCCAGGCCACCCCTGGCTTCTGTGAGTTTTCCCACGTGTAGCCTTCAAGTGTCTCCCCCTATTGGAAGATTTTAATTGTTGCATTTTAATGCAGCACAAAAATCGCTATTTTAATGCCATTGTCAAGATACAGAGCGAATCGCAGAAAGTCCTCGACTCCCTTACGGGAAACGACTTCTGGGCCGGATTCCCAAAGTGGTGGGAATGCTGCGGCTAGTCACCATCCGCAGGATCGCTGCGCATGGTGACTGTTTCGAAGGATATGACACTCAATCTTAGATACTCTTTTTCTCTTTTACTCTTTTACTTGTTTCAGCCATTTGACTGCGGCCATGCTGGAGCAACGCCTTTAGTCGAACAAATCAACCCCAGGACTTATTCTTTGTAAGCCCAGTACTTATTCTATCGGTCTCTTTTGCCGAACCGCTAACTGACGGGGACGTAAACACACCAGCATCGGTTGTCAAGCAATGCTAGGGGGACAAACACAGACACACAAACACACACATACATATACATATATATGACAGGCTTCTTTCAGTTTCCGTCTACCAAATCCACTCACAAGGCATTGGTCGGCCCGGGGCTATAGCAGAACACACTAGCCCAAGGTGCCACGCAGTGGGACTGAACCCAGAACCATGTGGTTGGTTAGCAAGCTACTTACCACACAGCCACTCCTGCGCCTATGATAAGTAGGTTATTTATTTTTATTAAACATGACTACTCAGGGAAGCTTTTGATGCCACGTATGTGGAGCCGTCACCGGTGCTTCTTACGTTGAACCAGCACCGGTCGTGACACCAGGTACCTTGCACGACAAAAACTCCACAATTAGGTGTAAGATGGAGTAGTTAGTTAGTTAGTTAGTTAATTTTGGGGCTCAAAAAGCATAAAGCAAGGCCATGTAGGGGGACATGGAGTTACGTACAGGGTGGTGTTCATGTAAAGAGTTCAGGCCACTTGTGGTCAAGGGAGACTTTGAACCGAGCGGTCGTCGGCATCTTCACCATCTCGTCCGGCAGCTTATTCCACGGATCCGCAACCCGGACGGAGAAAGCCCCTCTCCTTCGATTGAGATGAATTCGTTGTAGATAGAGCTTTTCGGAGTGACCCCGCAGCCCAAGCTCTGGAGCAGGAGTGAAGAACAGCTCTTTCG
>NW_021827918.1:0-7500 GCF_006345805.1 Octopus sinensis
CCTTTCGGCTACCAAATATACTTTATTTTCATTTACATATTTGCATTACAAAATTTTAACATTATAATCTTTTTATAAGTCCACTATCGTATCACGACGACCACGATGACGTCACATTTTCTATATAATTGTGTATGTATCTGTGAGTGTGTGTGTATATGTGTGTGTTTGCGCGTTTGTTAGGCCGATGACTGGATGTTATATGTGTGTGAATGTATTTGAGGATGTATGTGCGTGTGTCAGTATGCATACACTTTTGTGACGACTGACACACACACTCACACATACATACATCTAAAGACAAAGACACACAGAGGGACAGAGATAGGCCTAAGGTGAGCGTGAATATATATCAGTGTGTCTCTCTTAGGTTCTGTATGTGAGTGTATGTCAGAGTGTATGTGTGCGCGAGTGTATGTGCGATAATTTTTAAACGTTAGGCCTCTTAGAATTAGACACACACACACACACACACATTCACACATTCATATTCATATGCGTATGAGTGTGTATGTGTCTGTGAGTGTGTGTGCGTTTCCGCTTTCGTTACGTATATAGTAAACTATAGTAAAGGACATTTTACGCCGTTTTAATGAGCCCACATCTAATGGAGAAGCCATCCTTATGGTTGGTGATCCCCATGAAAATCATGATATTCTCATTCGTGCTCAAGATAACAACCTTAAACGTGTTTCACAGACTCATCCCTCTTATGATGTTCTCCAGTATAATCTTATTTTGTGGAATGGACAAAATGGGGATCATTTCAATATTCCACAGATTGAACCTTGCAACAGGAGAGCCATTACGAACAAAAATGTGTCGTCAAATGACTTTTATTCTTACCAATTGATGTTAAGACCAGAACAATCAAAGCAATTAAACACATACCGTGATCCCTTTCAGGAATATCTGGTTGATATGCTAAAGTTGAGAATGAACGTCTCCTCTACATTCGTAGCAATCAAAAAAAGTTAAGGGATAAAAAAGTATGTTCATCCGCAAGATGCTGTCCATGTCCTAGGGGCGGCAATCTTAACAGGTAGTCACAAAGGAGGAAAATGTGTTTATTCCAAGAATTCCTCTCATACCTATAGATGTTCCATTTGAACTTAAGAGGCCTCAGTTTCCAATCAAACTAAGTTTCGGTATTTTAATCAACAAATCTGAGGGTCAATCCCTCAAGGTGGTTGGACTTGATCCCTCTACTACATGCTCCTCCCACGGCCAACTCTACGCTGGTTGCTCATGAGTTGGAAGCAGCAACAATTTATTCATTTCGTCACCAACAAGTGTGTGTGCGTTTCTTTGTGTTTGTCCCCACCAAAACTTGACAACCACTGTTGTCTCCGTAACTTAGCGGTTCGGCAATCAGAGACTGATATGAACAAGGCTATAAAACAAATAAATACTGGGGTCGAATTCTTCGACTAAGGCGCGTGTCCCAGCATTACCACAGTCTCTTGACTGAAACAAATACGAAAAAATGAAAAGAAAATATCGCTCGACACTATGACGGTGACATCGTCCGCATATGCCGACACGCTCGTCCCGCAACCCAGTTCCCGTGGGTGTCGCCAGCTTCCGCAGTAGCGGCTCGAGAGTCAATACATAGAGAAGCGCCGACAGGGGACACCCCTGACGGACCGAAAGCGTGATGTCAAACGGTTTCGACAGGTGACCGTTCACCCGAATCACCGATCAGATGCCGCTATACAAGGCAGCGATCCAACCGCGGAAGACGGGACCGAAGCCAACCGCCCTGAGGACGGCTGCCAAGTACCGATGGTCGACCCTATCGAAGGCTTTAGACTGATCCAAATTGATCAGCGCCCCACCCATGCCAGGATCCTTAACTACCCTGTCCACAATGTATTTTTTGATTAAATTTTTAAGGCTATCCATTAAAACTCATAGCAAAGAAGCTGTCATTTTCCAAAGCACAATCTGTTATATGCTTCTATGCCGTTAAGATAACTACACGCACAGATACATAGTATGTTCCGCAGGTGGTACACACTCTAACATTTAGGCAATATCATTTCAGATTTTGTCACAAGGCCTGCAATTCCAGGGGAGGGGTTAAGTTCATTCTATGACGTTAGTGCTCATCTGGTACCTATTTTGTCGACCATGAAAGGATGAAAGGCAAAGTTAAACTCGGCGGAATTTGAACTCAGAACGTAAAGACAAACGAAATGCCGCCAAGCATTTTAACCGGGGTGCTGTCGATTCTGCTTTAACGCATTTAGGTAATATTAGTAATATTTTACCATTAATTTCAAACTGGCAGATATTCAGGTAAGAAATTTCTCAATAGTTCTACCTGTCATTTTGAACAGGTGAGCCATTCTCTATAATTCATAAACCTGTTGTTGGTTCTTTTTATTAAGGTAAATATAGAGTAGCATATAAATATGTTTCTGAGCGTGCGTTTGTGTATGCAATTGTACGTGTGTGTGTGTGTGTGTGTTGTATAAATGAATATATATATATATTATATACGCACTTACATACGCACAAACATACATACATACATACACTTACACATTACATACGTACATATATAAAGGCATACATACACACACAACCATACAAAAACACTTGCATACATACACACATACATACACGTATACATAACATACACACATACACACACATGCATACATACATACATACATACATACATGCATGCATACATACATACATACATACATGCATGCATACATACATACATACATACATACATACATGCATACATACATACATACATACATGCATGC
This sequence comes from Octopus sinensis, assembly GCF_006345805.1. Classification (NCBI taxonomy): domain Eukaryota; kingdom Metazoa; phylum Mollusca; class Cephalopoda; order Octopoda; family Octopodidae; genus Octopus; species Octopus sinensis. The sequence continues at coordinate 2,784 of NW_021827918.1, forward strand.
ATGCATGCATGCATGCATACATACATACATACATACATACACACACACACACACACACACACACATACATACATACATACATACATACATACATACATACATACATACATACACACATACATACACACATACACACACACATACATACACACACACATACATACACACACACATACATACACACACATGCATACATACATACATGCATACATATACACATACATGCACACATCCATATATACATACATACATATCTATATATGAATGCATTCATTTATTAATGCGCGTAGGATAGAATATTTAGTAGCATTTCTCATAGCTTAAAGATCTAAGTTCGAATTCCACCGACATCGACTTTGCCATTCATCGTTCCTGGGTCGATAAAATAGGTACCAGTTGAGCACTGGGGCCGAAGTAGTTGACTAGCCTTTTCTCATAAAACGGATTTCAGGCCCCTAATGACTATATCAAGTCATAATAATCCTTTCTATTATAGGCACAAGGCCTCGCATTTGAGAAATGGGTTAGAGTCGACCATATCAACCCCAGTGCTCAACAGGTACTTAATTTATCGACCCCGAAAGAATGAAAGGCAAAGTCGACCGCGGTGGAATATATACTCAGAACGTAAAGTCGGACGAAATGCTGATCAGCGTTTTGTCCGGAATGCTAACGATTCTGCCAGCTCGCCGCCTTTTTATAGAGTCCTGTTAATAATCACACACACACGCGCGCACATATATATGCTTGTATTAATGTTTGTTTCTATATTCAGTTATGATATAAACAATTTAACATTTTGCAGAGGACAAAGTTATTACCCTTATACAAGAATCTTGTTAACAGGGACTTCGAAGTTTAGGCCAATTAAGCCATCGCCGGATTCACTGTCAAGAACATTCTTGTTCAAGACTATGTCTGTTTGTATGTATGTATGTATGTATGTATGTATGTATTTGTGTGTGTATGTATGCATGCATGTATGTATGCATGTATGTATGTATGAATGAATGTATGTATGTATGTATGTATGTATGTATGCATGTATGTATGTATGTATGTATTTGTGTGTGTATGTTTTATATATGTATGTATGCATGTATGTATGTATGTATGAATGAATGTATGTATGTATGAATGAATGAAATGAATGTATGTATGTATGTATGCATTTGTGTGTGTATGTATTATATATGTATGTATGTGTGCATGTATGTATGTATGTAATGTATGTATGTATGTATGTATGTAATGTTCATAAATTTTATTCATGTAAATATTCATTCATTCTTTAAAATGAATTCTTTTAAACACCAGACATGAACCACTGAGTTATTATTTTATTATTTTGTTGGGTCTTTTTTTAAAAATACTTTTGCAAATTCTTTGTAAACGCAACAACACCAACGCCATTACGAGTGAAAGCAAACGATGGAATCACAGTGATTAACAAACCCATTCAAAGTAATAATAAAAAAAAGAAAGAAATAACGAATTCAAAGAAAACGAAATTCCCCAGGCCAAGAATATTTCCAGTAAGACTCCATTATTCCTAGTCAACCATCGGGCAAATTCTAAACGCCTTTCTTTATCTTCATGCGTAATTCGATGTAGCAGCATAAGATTGCATGACCATAATCCATATGAATGGAATAATCTGCATACGCTTCTTTGGGGGATGTCACAATCTCTAACTAAAGAACTGAGACTTGCATAGCCATTAACATTTGAATTAGGAATTTTGCACACTGCTTGCAATAATCCATGACTTCTCTTTTCGTATCTTAAGTGAGGACCAATCGTGTCTCTGAACATCATTCAAAGATTTTGTTCCATCAAACGTTCTCTTAATGAGATTTCCAGTAGCTTTTTGTTGTAATTAGGTCTTTGAGCCCACCAGGATGATTTTCATAGTGACGCGACATGTCGCCGTTGCACACTCGTCATTTTCCTAACAATAACAACAACAACAATAATAATAATTTTAATATCGCATGTCGACTGTGAATTAATTAGAAATTGGTGAAATGAAAATTTTAAATAGAAAAAAGAATAAAATTTTCATTTATTGATGTTTATTTGTGGTTCAGATGTTTCTCTCATTGATTGCAAAATTCCTGGTTTTGATTTCTGGTTTCGATTCTTGAACAGGGAACTGGCGTTGTGTTCTTTAGCAAAACATTTTATTTCACTTTGATCTGCGATGACTCTGACAAAACCTAACGTGTGGCACACTCTACATCTGTACGGACAATGTCGTTTTGAGCTGGCAGAATCGTTAGCACGCCGGGCGAAATGCTTTAACGTTCTGAGTTCAAATTCCGCCGAGTTCGACTTTGCCTTTCATCCTTTCGGGGTCGATTAAATAAGTACCTATTTCTTTATTACCCACAAGGGGCTAAACACAGAGGGGACAAACAAGGACAGACATAGGTATTAAGTCGATTACATCGACCCCAGTGCGTAACTGGTACTTAATTTATCGACCCCGAAAGGATGAAAGGCTAAGTCGACCTCGGCGGAATTTGAACTCACAACGTAACGCAGACGAAATACCGCTAAACATTTCGCCCGGCGTGCTAACGTTTCTGCCAGCTCGCCGCCTTAAATAAGTACCAGTTACGCACTGGGGTCGATGTAATCGACTTAATTCCTTGTCTATCCTTGTTTGTCCCCTCTATGTTTATCCCCCTGTGGGCAATAAAGAAATAAGTGTCGTTTTGATGGCCGGAGTGAGCTTATATACAGCGCAAACATTTGATTTCTATAGACACAGCCGTAAAAATTTGATGTTTTATGAAGATTTGACGAGGGAGAAAAAACTAAGTTGTATTGTCAAAATATTAAATTTGGCAATGTCTACATTGGGAACAATACGTGACACCAGAACGAAGATTATGGCAAGTGCTCGAGAAGCTACTCCGTTAACTACCTGGACCGTATTTTTCTATAGATATAATGTAATACTTAAAATGGAACGAGTCTTGAGAGTATGGATGGAATCAGCATAATGTGCTGATAAACAAAATGACAATTAAAAAAAATTAAGTCAAATGTTTAGATGATAATTTTCAGAAAAAGTAAAGTGAAACTTGTAATGAATGGATTGAAGCACTCCGTCGGTTACGACGACGAGGGTTACGGTTGATCCGAATCAACGGAACAGCCTGCTCGTGAAATTAACGTGTAAGTGGCTGAGCACTCCACAGACACGTGTACCCTTAACGTAGTTCTCGGGGATATTCAGCATGACACAGAGAGTGACAAGGCCGGCCCTTTGAAATACAGGTACAACAGAAACAGGAAGTAAGAGTGAGAGAAAGTTGTGGTGAAAGAGTACAGCAGGGATCACCACCATCACCGGCCGGAGCCTCGTGGAGCTTTTTAGGTGTTTTCACTCAATAAACATTCACAACGCCCGGTCTGGGAATCGAAACCGCGATCCTATGACCGCGAGTCCGCTGCCCTAACCACTGGGCCATTGCGCATCCACTACTTGTAATGAAAATCCCTTTTTGGCCAGAACATGCGGGTTTGAATTTGTACAACATAAAAGTGACTAATGAAGCTACGAGCGCTGATACAGGTACTGCTACTAATTATCCTGAGACGTTGAAAGTATACAATGTTGATGAACATTCTTTTTTTTGTTTTTGTTTTTTGAAAGTGCACGCCCGTTAGAACTTTTATCTCACGAGAAGAGAAATCAGCATAAGGATTTAAAGCTTTCAAAAATCGTCTGGTAGTTCTTTTGAGAATGCAATGGATAAGATAGCTGAGCCATGGGGTAAAGTGAAGCCTTCAATTTTGAACAGTTCTTAGAAAATATATATGTATTTCTTTACTGCCCACAAGGGGCTAAACATAGGGGGGACAAACAAGGACAAAGGAATCACAATGACCCCAGTTGCAAAACTGGTACTTTATTTATCGACCCCGAAAGGATGAAAGGCAAAGTCGACCTCGGCGGAATTTGAACTCAGAACATAACGACAGACGAAATACCGCTAAACATTTCGCCCGGCGCGCTAACGTTCTGCCAGCTCGCCACCTTAGAAAATATATATGACCAAGCTGTATCCGTGACATTACACATTTACTATTAATTCCATCGAATTCCGAAAGATATTGTGACAGTTGTAGGATGTAGGATTTGAAGAAATCATGGAGGATGATACGATTGCGTATACAATATTGATGAACATTCATTTTTTTTTTTTTTTTGGAAAGTGCATGCCTACTAAAACTTTTATCCCACGAGAAGAGAAATCAACATAAGAATTTAAAGCTTCCAAAAATCGTCTGGTACGTTTTTTTGAGAATGTAATGGATAACATAGCTGAGTCATGGGGTAAAGTGAAGCCTTCAATTTTGAACAGTGCTTAGAAAATATATATGACCAAGCTGTATGCGTGACATTCCATGGAATTCGGAAAGATATTGTGACACTTGCAAATGATGTAGGATTTGGAGAAATCATGGTGGATGATACGATTGAGCTGCTAGTGCCCCAGAGAGAAAAAAAACACGCTGAGAATACAGATGAGGCAACAGAAGTTCCACCTACACCACGCTTAAATTGACTGCAAAAATTATTGCAAAAGAGGAAAGTCTGAGGTCTTTGCTAATAACGATCGTAATGGTGAACGTAACATAAAAATTTACAAGAGAAGTTTACAACGAGATCAGTTCTTATATTCAGCTGTATAGAGATGAT
>NW_021827919.1:0-9558 GCF_006345805.1 Octopus sinensis
TATATTATATATATATATATATGTATATATATATATATATATATATATATATATATATATAATATTATATATTATATATATATATATATATATATATATATATATATAGTATATATATATATATATCTATAATTAATCAATATAGGGTGGCAAGGACAATTTGTAGAATTTTATTGCCACCTGCGGCCCAGCGGTGAAAAAATTAACTAGTCATAGACCATTTTTAAGTTCAACATTAACAATTAAGAAACGGCAATAATAGGCCATTCACCCACTAGAAAATAACAGCCAAGCTTCTACCGCAAATAAAGATCAATTCCGTAAACAGGAGAAAATTAAAAAAAAAATGTTTTTTTAATTTTCTCCTGTTTACGGAATTGATCTTTTATTTGCGGTAGAAGCTTTGGCGTTATTTCTAGTGGTGAATGGCCTATTATGCCGTTCCTTAATTGTTAATATATATATATATATATATAAATACAAACTGGGACAAGAACGCAAAACATTTAGAAGACGATACAAAAAAACCACGACGGGACATTCGAAGCCTTCAATCTTCAGTCAAGAACCGGATCATCCTCGCAATTTCGGCTGATAAATCTTGATGTACACGTATGTATACGTGTGCGCTTATATATATATATATATCCGACTCTTGACTGAAGATTGAAAGCTTCGAATGTCCCGTCCGTGTTTTTTGTATCGTCTTCTAAATGTTTGGCGTTCTGGTCCCAGTTTATATATATATATATATTATATATATATATATATATATAGATATTATTATTAAAATTAGAGACAAAACACACTATTATGCAACTCAAACAAAGAAAAACTTAAGCCAATACATAAATAATTTATATAAATTAAATTTAATTAAAATAACCATTACGATCGTTTCGTGTCAGCACTAACGATCGTAGTGGTTATTTTTACTTAAATTTAATTATTATAATTATTTTATGTATTGGCTTAAGTTTTCTTTGTTTGATTTGCATAATACTGGTTTTGTCTCTAATTAATATTATATAATATTTTACTATAAAATTGGATTCAATCCTAAATTGATTTTCCCTGTAAATTTGGATTTATTCCCTAATATTTATATATATATATATATATATATATATATAATATATATATATATATTATATATATATATAAAGCAAATATAGATGCCGTTGTGTATTATTGTGTATATATATATATATATATATATATAATATAATATGTATGTATAAGCACACACGTATACATCGTTGTACATGGGTTTTTCAGTTTATTTCACTTTCGTACAATTTCCTTTGTTTTATTTTATTTCTGCTTATTACTATGCATTTATTCCATGTATACTTACAGTTTTATATTCCTTTTATTTTCATTTATATCTTTTATTTTTATTTTATATTCTTTATATTTTATTCTTATTTTATTTCATTTTTATCTTATATTTACTTTATTTCTGTTCATATGTAAAAAAATCTATATACCTAAAGAAATAAATAGGAAAGCAACAGGAGTGGCTGTGTGGTAAGTAGCTTGTTTACCAACCACATGGTTCCGGGTTAAGTCCACTGCGTGGCACCTTGGGCAGATGTCTTTACTATAGCCTCGGGTCGACTAAAGCCTTGTGAGTGGATTTGGTAGACGGAAACTGAAAGAAACCCGTCGTATATATATATGTATATATATATATATATATATATATATATATATATATATATATATATATTTATATATATATATATATATATATATATATATATATATATATGCGTGTGTGTGTTTGTGTGTCTGTGTTTGTCCCCTAGCATTGCTTGACAACCGATGCTGGTGTGTTTATGTCCCCGTTACTTAGCGGTTCGGCAAAACAGACCGATAGAATAAGTACTGGGCTTACAAAAGAATAAGTCCCGAATAAGCTCGATTAAAGGCGGTGCTCCAGCATGGCCGCAGTCAAATGACTGAAACAAGTAAAAGAGTATATACCAGTACATGTAATTGTTGATATACATATTGACATATATATTTATTGCGTGCGCATGTGTGTGTGTATGTATATATATATACATATACACATGTACTTGTATGCATGTACGTAGGCGCATATGCACACACGCATGTACATAGGTATGAATTTTGTCTCACTTTTACTTTATTTTATTCCATGAACAGAAAATTTATTTTCCTTTACTTTCTTTTATTCATTATATTAATTTACCCATATATAATATAACCCATGATTAATGATTGTTACTATCGAATTGAAATTTTAAAAAAATGATTTTAACGCATGCGTACATACACACACGTATACATACACACGTAGTAAACATATTTATATATTCTGCATATTCCGAAAGTATTCTAATGCAATCCTATTGTCCCCTGAAAACCCTGATGATTTTCCCTATAAGGTATTTAAAATACAAAAAGTATATTTTTATATATGTTTAGTAATTTTAAACTTATTTGAGAAATGAAACAATTGTTGGATGATATGCTGATTAAATTTGTATCCATTAGATCTTTTCATTTTCTAACCCAATATAAATGTTTGATATCTTACGATATTCTATATAATATATTCATTGGAGAATTATCTCTTCAAAATTTGATATGTCTTGGATAATTACCCCTAGAATAAGTTTGAATATCCTCATTGTGGCTAATATATATATATGTAAGAATGTATACATACATACATACATACATACATACATACATACATACATACATACATACATACATACATACATACATACATACATACATACATACATACATACATATATATACATACACACACACACTATTCGCCGGGCAAAATGTCTATCAGTATTTTGCCCGCCGCTACGTTCTGATTTCAAATTCTGTCGAGGCCAACTTTGCCTTTCATCCTTCCGGAGTCGATGAAATGCACTAGGGTCGATGTGATCGACTTAAGCCCCTCCCTCAAGCTGCCCTTGTAGCAAAAATTTGAAATCAATATATATATATATATATATATATATATATATATATATAGTAAGAGGAGGGATATAATATCCAGGCAGATACTGAATTTCTCTGAGTGAAAAGTTTCTTCAGATGGTGCGTGTTTTAGGTAAACTTCCTTAACTCCTATCCGATATTACAGTTTATTTCTTGACTACTTAAAATGTAAAGTACAATATTGAAAATAAGGAGAATGAAGAATTTGAACATTCAAATTTTAAGCTCATTTCTGACAATTATTAAGAATAAACTAAATGGAAATAACCATAAACATATATGGATCAGAACGATTTGATTAAAATTTCGTACTACTTGAAGTTTCAAATGCACTGAGGAGGCTTATCATCAGGTTAGGGAAATTTTAAGTAATACGGAACTTGAATCAAACTATTCTGATCTATACATGTAACTCCTAGCAAATGTATTGAGTGCCCTTCTTTCGTTTCTCCACTCACTCGTATATATGTATGCTTATGTACATAAATACATGGAAATTATAAATATATATATATATATATACCGGAGTAAACACATAAATGTGAAACAAGGTGGAAAAAAGAGTACTCAAATACCAGTGGTAGAGTAATATGCTTTATTTAAAGCGGCAGAAAATTCAACAAAATCTGTTACTCTGAGTTTCTCGTTGCCGTTCATCAGACAGTTTTTGCTAGAAAAAACTGTCTGATGAACGGCAACGAGAAACTCAGAGTAACAGATTTTGTTGAATTTTCTGCTGCTTTAAATAAAGTATATATATATATATATATAATATATATATATATATATATATATATATATATATATACATATGTATACATGCATGTCAGTGCATATGTATGTATGTATTATATGTGTCTGGGTATGTACCTATGTATGTGTGTATATATGTATGTTTATACACACACACATATATGTATATATACAGTCTGGCCAAAAGTCACTCAACAGTAAATCAAAATTCCACAAATATTTAATATTCAGTTTTATTTATTCATTCCAGTTATGAATGTTTTATAATTCAAGTGAGTTAAAATCACCGTTTTATTTTCAACATTTGTCTATTTATTATCTAAGTCCCAGATAAAATAATTCTTTGTTTTAATCCTGGAATTAAGTAGTTTTGATTTACTGCCAGGTGATTTTTGGCCTACCTCTTTATATATGTATAACAAGTAAAGTTAGTTATAAATTCTCTATAAGAGATGAACGCAGTAGCTGTACTGGCAAGTAATGTTTGTTGCCACTTTAACATGGCTGTTCCGTATGAACAGACTCTACTTCGATATTTTAATCGCAAGAGAACATTTCCTCTAGCTAGTTAACGATGCAACCTACATCCGCAATAGTCTGAAACCAAGCTGGCCTATTGGTCCAGTCGCTAGAAGGTTGCAGGGGTTCGCTCCTCAACTCACAATATATCAGATGCAGGTCGCATTCTTAACCCGCCTGAAGAAATCTACACTTGGCGTTAAAAAATCGCAGTAACGTCCGTTCATACGGAACAGCCATACATGCCTGTACAGTTACTGCGTTCAGGTCTTATAGAGATTTTAGAACTAGCCACTTTGCTTGTTGCAAGGTCAGCAACTGAATGTCGCTCGAATTTATATATGTTGCGAACAGAAGCGAGTTACTGTCATCTCTAGCAGACAAGAAGTCCAGCACTGAAGAAGGGCGGAAATAGCCCGAAACCAGACTGATCTGCTTGTTCTGTTGTAAGAAGGTGGTAGAGTTCGCTCCCCTGCTCGTAATATATCGGATACAGGTTGCATTGTTAATTAGCTAAAAGAAATGTCCTCTTGAGGTTAAAAAATTGCTGTAATGCCGTTCATACGGAACAGCCATGTTTAAGTGGCGACAAATATTATGTACACACACACACACACACACACACACACACACACACACACACACACACACACACACACACACACACAGGGGTTTGTCAAAAATAACGGGTGCTTCTCAATCTCTTGGAAGCATTTTTTCTGAAAAGATTTACAGCTTGCAACAACATTCACAAAACAATCCTTACAAACGCTTAATGGTAATGATAATATCTATCTTGAAGTAGAAGATTCTAATTGGCCGGTAACGTTGCATTTCATTGTGGATATTATAAGTTACTTAAACTTGCCAAGTAAAAATCTTGTAAGGAAAAAGAGAAACTTCTCTTTAATAGTTAGGAGCTTTTCATTTTTAAGTGAAAATTGACGGAGTTTCAGAATGACACTAAAAAACACCAAATTTTTTTCTTTAATGAAGGAGAAATATCAATATAAGTTATTTACGACAAGCCATTGAAAGCATGCGAAATCAATTTAGTAAAAGGTTTAGAAATTTTCGAAAAGAAGAAAGTAGCTCTTCCCGCAGCACCATTTTTTGACAGTGAAATATCAGAAATAAATCCGTCTGTATCAGCAAAATTTTATCATCTTGGTCTTGAAATGGAAGTAGCCGATAACTGACAAGGATTTGTTGGTATTATAATTTAACAAAAATACGAAAAGAATTCAAATGAATCAACCGCCCGAACGTTTCCAAGGCCAGTCATATTGATATTTGATACTTAGAATTGAAGCTCAGATAATTATAAAACAACAAAATTGGTATTCGGTATTAATACCAAATTTTGTTTCAATATAATCGTATGACGAAATTTTTCGTTGCAAATGAATTTTAAAATATCATTCAAAGTTATCTGGAATTGTCTATTAACAGCAAAATAACAATCATATTGACTAAAAAAAAAAAGTTAAATCCCTGTTGTTTTGTGTGTAGTTTTGTTAATAACAAATGATGATGTTCCGCTAGTCTTACTTTTGGTAGTCGCGGTTAAAAATAGTTTTCACTTCCAAAAGTTTCCCGATGTCTGATGACAGGTTTTCTCATTGGTTCGTATGTTTTAAACTGTTATCTTCTCTGGAGATCAAACTTTTTAGAGACGATAGTTTACTATCAATAAAAATTGCCCATATGCGTCTGCGAATGACAAGAGAGTAGTAAGTTCTGGCGGCACGAAATATTCTGTTTCTGATTTCGAGTAATTTCGTTCAGGAGTCCTGAGCAAGAACATCAACATGACTTCTTAGAAATGGTAGTTATCTGTATGAGATTTGCATCTTAGGATATCATATGTTTAGAAGCAACGAGTGGATCTTGTTAGATGCCTAAGCAATGGATTAAATGTTCAAGTACCCTTCTCACCTTCTGCATAACAACTCCAAGTCGAATTACTTCACTCGTTTCAGCATATTTATTTACCTGGATAGTTTCTAAAAGCAAACGATTTCTAACAGCCATTAAATTACCTGCTGTGTGTCTTGTGTTACACAAAATGTGCCAGAGTAAAGCAGCGTTAAGAACAAGCAAGGCAAGCGATAGTTAGTGGTTATTGAGTACGCCAATCACAATAATATTTATAAAGGAAACGATTATTCACAATACTCTGCATAATAGTTACCTCTGGAGGAAACAAGGATGCGAAGTTCGCTTTCCAATCACAAATTCCCAGATTTGATCACACAGTGTCGGATCATGGTCACATGTCTTTTACTATCGCTTCAGTGAAGCCTTGTGAGGGAAATTGGGTAGACTGAAACTTTAGAAGCGCGTCGTATGGATTGTTTCGTGAATACCCAGCCAATCGCGAATTCAATGGGCAGGAAATTCACTGGTTCGAACTACTGAGTACTCACCGAAATAACTAACTAACGATAATTCGTTTACTTTTTGCGAAGGAAACGGCGGCAAGAATATGTTTGTTACCTTACAGTTCTTACAGAGATAGATTAAAATATAAAATTCCCCTACAAATCTGTTTTTGAATGCCATTAAGACTATAAACGTGTATTCATAGTTTTGAAGCAGATTCACCATCCGTCCAAAATAAAGTTGTCTTTCTTACCAATATGAGAGGCAAATGTGCTATAGCGTGTTAAAAATCGTCGATCAACCGAGGTCATCCAAGCAACTAAAAAACAAAAATCTTTCAGGGTGTGTTAAAATATGAAAACAACAAATAAGGAAGATATTTCCAATAAAGTTTGTTGATCGATAATTTTGGAATATATAAATAATGGAGATTAGGATGGACCTAGTCTTTAAAGCCACACGGTGAAAGCAATGGACATGCTTTAGTCTTATTAGACCTTTTTAATTAAAGATATTCTACACACCTGGCAAAGTAAGAGTGATTAATAAGTGTATGTTTGTGTGTATGTGTGTGTGTGCGCGTGTGTATGTATATATGTGCGTACGTACATATATACATACATACATACTGTATGTATGAGAATACATACATACATACAAACAAACAAAAATACTCTGTTATTGATGTTGAAATTCCAATGAAGGAACCTTGGATCTAGGTTAGAAACCGGTTCCTTCTCTATTGGCAAGAAATCTTGAAAGAAACTGAATAATGACATACATACATACATACATACATACATACATACATACATACATACATATACACTCACTCGCGCACATACGCATTTATAGGTCACTCTTAGTTTTACCGAGTGTCAAGTCTTATAATCCAACTTGTGCAAATAACAAGTTGATCTTTAATGTCACTTGTTATTTGCATAAATTGACTTTAAAGATCAGAGCCACTCAAATCCGCGTTGTTTAAATTGTCCCAAACTTTTCGACCAACTGATCATATTAGAGTTATCTCGCTTGATTTCTTCTTTTAGATTTTAAGCATCCATAGAAGGAACATTTGTCAAGCAATTGTCTGGATAATCACAGTTAATTGAAGTTTCCAACTCACTATATTACATATGTGGCACACTACTTTATTTTCATTTACAACGCTGAACGTTTCCTCGAGTAATTTTCTCTCGGCGATATATTTGAATAATAAATATCCAAGCCGTTAAGATACCGCCGTACCTACCAAAGAGCTACAGTTCATATGGCATTGTTGGTGCCGATACCTTTAAACCCAAACTTTTAACTCGGTCAAACATTTAAATACAGAAAAAGGCACGTGACACCTTTATAAGTAAGGAGTGTTTCAGAAATCTGTTCTACTGGTTTCAGCATCAAATTTTGAGGATAGATTGACGAGTAATGAGTTCCACTCGACTGTGTTACATTGCATATGTAATACATATCCCTATATAAATAGCATATTTTTATTATTGTTATTAGCAGCAGAAATAATAAAACAGCGCTATCACAATCATGATCACTACATTCTTCACAGCTTCTGCATTTAAATCTTTAACAGTTTCCGTTAAGCGGCAGTTAAGTCAGTCTTTACTAAGATTACTTAGATGCTTGAGAGTTAGTGAAGTGAGATGTTTTGAATTACGTTATTCCATATGTAATACTATCTTGCATAACTACCCATAATTTCTTTTTCTTTCTCTCATTTTTTCTTTCACAGCTTTCGTTAAGGAGGCATTATCATTTGGGTGGTTTGCTGCAAGTTTAAATGTAGATCATTTTAGATTCTCAAATTGAAATGCTTTTATGCTGCAAATTGCAATTTATCACATTAGACAAACCAGTATGGAATAACATAGGATACTTTTACCTCATCAGATTCCCAAAGTTTACGTAGATTTCTCAAAATGTCTTCCTTGCCAATGTGCCTCGCATAAACCTATCGCATCTTTCATCTGCGTTTTGTATATCTTCAGGCTGACTGAATACTATCACTGGTCGATTATTCTTAGTAATTCTATCGATAAATCGATAAAAATCGTATAAAGCAGAATCTATGCATTTTACTGAATATATTTGAGGTGTATTGTTGACTTTAATGTTTTCACCCTGAAAACTAAAACAACTCGGATGTTTTATATATATATATATATATATATATACGTTACTTCATATTCAAAGCTTTAACTCCATGGAGAAGAATGTTTTCTACACATGCTCTGGAGAAGGTTAATCTTGTCGACTTTGAAGTACTCGATTGTCACGTGTTTTGAAGATTCTTGCAGGCACACCAGGTTAGATACTTGCGTATAAGGAAGTTTTTTTTTTTTACTGGTAACAACAAAGGACTGGAGATAGTTAGTCATTGATCACCCATACCATAATTTGACTTTACGGAGGAAGCTGAAGATAAACAGAACATGAAATGGTTGAACGTATCCGAACATGTTTAACAAAAAAAAAAAAAAAAAGACTCCAAAACAATGTATAGATTGTTAAAATAAAATATATGGTCATCAAATACTGCTCATCTTTATTCCATAGATGGATCGATTTTAATCAACGATATTGAAGGCTTTCTGGAAATATGGATAGAGTTTTTCACAGATGGTTTTTCGTAATATATCGACAACAGACAGGAACATAGAGAAGACTTAATGAAGAAAAGTATGATAAATCCTAGCGTATTAACTAAGAAAAGAGTGATAGATCCTAACGTAAATATAATCAAAATTGTCATTAAGTAGACCATGGTGGATATGTAGAATCGGATCTTGTATCTACATTTATTGTCAATGCTTGGAATGGTTCTGGAATTCCATGGGTGTGTGTGGAGAGATGCTACACTGATTTCCTGGAGAAGGGAAAAGGTGCCGA
>NW_021827920.1:0-9427 GCF_006345805.1 Octopus sinensis
AGTGGTTGGCGTTAGGAAGGGCATCCAGCCGTGTAGAAACACTGCAGATCAGACTGGGCCTGATGCAGCCTTCTGGCTTCACAGACCCCAGTTGAACCGTCCAACCCATGCCAGCAGGGAAAGCGGACGCTAAACGATGTTGATGATGATGATGATGAAGTCATCAGATATAAGTCTTATATGATAAGGAAAGGTCAATTTGTCAGAAAAAGCAAAAGAAAATCACTTCATCAGATCTAAAAGGCTCTTAACCCTTTAGCATTCAAACAAGCCATATCTGGCCAAAATATTTAACCTGTTTTATGTTGAAACTGACCAGATCTCGTCTCTCACCTCAGCCCTACCATGTCATTCTAAAACTAAAAAATCACATCACTGAAATCTCTAAACTACAAGATAATGCATGATTAACTCAAAACAATATAAATAAACAAACATCACATTTGACAGAATAATCTGAACACTAAAGGGTTAAAGAAATTGAAAAAGCCAGCAGAAGAAAATTTGATTTGGTTTTTCTCAAACGAGAAAAACTTCAATCAAGATCAAAAAGTTAACAGACGAAATGGCAGATGGTTATGTGCAGACACTTCTGAAGTTCCAAGTGTTATGCAAACAAAATTTCTTGCAACTGTCATGATTTTAGGGGTTGTCAGCAATGAAGGACATGTGATGCTTCCTTACTTCTTTCCACAAGGCCTTAGAATTAACTCTGCCATCTACATTGAGGTTCTGGAAATAATTGTTAAGCCCTGGATAGACAGTGTATGCAACAGAAGGCCATATGTGTTCCACTAAGACTCTGCGCTATCACACATGGTTACATGGCTCTAGTAACACAGAAATGGATGACCGAAAACTTTCCTGATCACATAACCCCTAACATCGTTATTGTCACTACCATCACCATCACTATCGCCACCATCATCATTATCAATTACCATTATCATCGCCACCACCATTGTCATTGTCACCACCATCATCATCACCATCATCACCATCATCATCATCATCATCATCACCACCCCCACCACCACCATCACCATCATCATCATCATCATTATCATCATCATCATTATCATCATCATCATCATCACCACCACCACCACCATCACCATCATCATCATCATCATCATTATCATCATCATATTCATCACCACCACCACCACCACCATCATCATCATCATCATCATCATCATCATCATCATCACCATCACCATCATCATCATCATCATCATCATCATCATCATCATCACCACCACCACCACCACCATCACCATCATCATCATCATCATTCATCATCATCATCATCATTATCATCATCATCATCATCATCATCTCTGTCTTCATCATAATCACCACCATCATTACCACTCCACCACTCTTATCATTATCCACCTTCACCACCACTGCCAACAACAACAACACCTCCACCATCATCACCAACACCACCACCAAGAACAACACCACCAACACCACCACCACCAGCATCACCAGTGCCACCAACACCACCACCACCAGCATCAGTACCGCACTATTATCCTCAGCCATCATCATCATCATCATCATCATCATCATCATCACAAAAGACCTTGTAGAGTTCTTTCACACAACAGCCATTAAAAAATACTATAAAAAGTAGCACAGACTACAATATTAAAAGCTGCACCACCACCACCACCACCGCCACCACCACCACCGCCACCCACCCACCACCCACCAACAACAACAACAACGTCACAAATATACTGATTCTTAATTACAACTCCAAATACCTTTTGTGACAAACAGACTGTCCACAGCATGGTGCACAGAACACAAATGATTCTTCCGCAGTCGCCAAACAATCAGGCACTAACTACATACAGCTTGACAAAGGGGAAAGCCGAGCATATCCCACAATAATGCTGGACAGCCTGCTGTTTCCACTGAAAGTGTGAAGTGTAAAGATAAATACAGATTTGTTTTATTTAGAGATATCAGACGTTTATTCTTTATCATTTATCTTTATATCTTTATGGTTAGTACTTCTTCATTTTGTTCAAATACATACATACATATACATCATACATATACATCATCTAATCATAATCATCATCATCATCATATCATCGTTTAACGTCCGCCGTTCTCCATGCTAGCATGGGTTGGACGGTTCGACCGGGGATCTGGGAAGCCAAAAGGCTGCACCAGGCTCCGGTCTTATCTGGCAATGTTTCTACAGCTGGATGCCCTTCCTGACGCCATATACATATATATATATGTGTGTGTGTGTGTGTGTGTGGTAACATAGGTGTAGGAGTGGCTGAGTGGTAAGTAGCTTGCTTACCAACCACATGGTCCCAGGTTCAGTCTCACTGCGTGGCACCTTGGGCAAGTGTCTTCTAATATAGCCTCGGGCCGACCAAAGACTTGTGAGTGGATTTGGTAGACGGAAACTGAAAGAAGCCTGTTGCATATATGTATATATATATATATGTGTGTGTGTGTGTGTGTGTGGTAACATAGGTGTAGGAGTGGCTGAGTGGTAAGTAGCTTGCTTACCAACCACATGGTCCCAGGTTCAGTCTCACTGTGTGGCACTTTGGACAAGTGTCTTCTAATATAGCCTCGGGCCGACCAAAGACTTGTGAGTGGATTTGGTAGACGGAAACTGAAAGAAGCCTGTTGCATATGTATATATATATATATGTTGTGTGTGTGTGTGTGTGTGTGGTGTGTGTGTGTGTGTGTGCGTGTGTGTCTTTGTTTATCCCTCCCCAACATCACTTGACAACTGATGCTGGTGTGTTTACATCCCTGTAATTTAGTGGTTCAGCAAAAGTCACCGATAAAATAAGTACTAGGCTTCCAAAGAATAAGTCCTGGAGTCGATTTGCTTGACTAAAGGTGGTGCTCTAGCATGGCCACAATCAAATGACTGAAACAAGTAAAAGAGAAAGAGATTGGAGCAGGAGTGGCTGTGTGGTAAGTAGCTTGCTTACGAACCACATGGTTCTGGGTTCATTCCCACAGCATGGCACCTTGGGCAAGTGTTTTCTACTATAGCCTCGGGCTGACCAAAGCCTTGTGAGTGGATTTGGTAGGCAGAAACTGAAAGAAGCCTGCCATATATATGTATATATATATACATATATGCATGTATGTATGTGTATATATTTGTGTGTCTGTGTTTGTCCCCCCCCCCCAATATCGCTTGACAATCGATGCTGGTGTGTTTAAAAAGAGACCGATAGAATAAGTACTGGTATGGAAGCACTCCATCGGTTACAACGACGAGGGTTCCGGTTGATCCGAATCAACGGAACAGCTTGCTCGTGAAATTAATGTGTAAGCGGCTGAGCATTCCACAGACACGTGTACTCTTAACGTAGTTCTCGGGGATATTGAGCGTGACACAGAGAGTGACAAGGCCGGCCCTTTGAAATACAGGTACAAGAGAAACAGTGAGAAGAAAGAGTGAGAGAAAGTTGTGGTGAAAGAGTACAACAGGGATCACCACCATCCCCTGCCGGAGCCTCGTGGAGCTTTAGGTGTTTTCGCTCAATAAACACTCACAATGCCCCGTCTGGGAATCGAAACCGCGATCCTATGACTGCGAGTCCGCTGCCCTAACTACTGGGCCATTGCGCCTCCACAGAATAAGTACTAGGCTTCTAATGAATAAGTCCTGGGGGGGATTTGCTCGAATAAAGGCAGTGCTCCGGCATGGACACAGTCAAATGACTGAAATAATTAAAGGCGTAAAAGAGGGAATAAAGAATATTGGTGTATTAAGATGATGTCCAAGAAATAAATAAACAAAAGTGATACATGTTTATTGGTTTATTAAGATAGTGCTTCGAACATAACAAACATAACAAAGGACATAGTGGTATGTTAAGGTGTGTTTGGAGTACAACTGAAAACAAATATATATTGGTGTATCCAAGATGGTAATTGGGACATAACAAAAAAACAAAACATATATTGGTATGTTAAGATGTGTTTTGAGTACAACTGAAAACAAATGTATATTGTTATATTAAGATGGTTTCTTTTGATGGACCAGTATCCTGTCCAGGGACGAGTATAAACACCAAAGTATCTGGGAAACCAATGCTATGAGGTCCATGTGACTCAGAGAAGCTTTATCCATTTTTCATGTTAAGACGGTTTTTGGAAGATAGTAAAAGACAAATATATATATATTGGTATGTAAATATGGTGTTTGAGCCATAACATATTTAAAGAAATATACATATATATAAATTCCCTACTGGGAATAACCAAGTTTATAAATCTGCTGGGTCTCACTCATAAGGGAATCTTACATTGCTTATAAACTCTATATTTGGAAGGACTCATTTTAAACTCTTTTGGACTTTACTCATAGGATATTGGAATACTGCATATATACCATTATGCCTAAAAAAATGGATTTACAACTTCAATACCCATACATATCTTGCATTTATTTTCTTTCCTCCACCTCACTCTCTATTTTGTATCACATCTAAACTAACTATTACTTAACCATCCTCTCACACTGTCTCCGATGAAGGGATATAATAAATATCCTGGAAACAGCTGTAAGACCTTCTATCTATAAATGCTCTAATATCTTCACAGCCTTGGTTTTTTTATCTCATTATACAAAAAATTCATATATATATATATATATATATAAATTTATAAATAAGGATAATATCGATATTTAAATATCGATATTATCAAGTGGCCAGCATGAGAAAAATACCATACAAAGGTAATAATTTTTTACAACTAAAAATAAGGGTGTCTGAGAGACACCACCATGCTGAAATAGCAGTCAAATCCCTGACTCTAAAAACCACGTTAAATGTTCAGACAGAGGGACAAAATAGACTAGTAAAAAATATTACTGAATAATTCAAAATTTTTTGCTAATCTATTTTGTCCCTTTATCTTATCTCATGGTGCAATATGAACATTTAACATGGTTTTTAGAGTCAGGGATTTGACTGCTATTTCAGCATGGTGGTGTCTCTCAGACACCCTTATTTTTAGTATATATATATATATATATATATATATATATATATATAGTATATATATTATATATATAATAATAGTAGGGAATATAATTCCAAAACTTACAGGGAAAATTCAATTTAACAATTTTTAATCAAATTTCACAATATATAATATATGTATTTATATAATTTAGAGAAAACCTCTATTAAACAATTCAATAGTTAGGTTTTTCTCAAAATTATACACACACACACACACATACACACACACATACAAACACATACACACATATATATATAATATATACATAAATTAGAGAGAAACCACTATTATGTAATTCAAACAATGACAGACATAAACCAATACATAAATACAAAATAAAATATATCATAAAACATATAACTAGATCACAAAAAGTACAAAACGATGCATAAACGAAATATAATAAGTAAAAAGACATGGATTTTCTCCAATTTATATATATTATATATATATATTGGGAAATTTTATCTAATACTAAATTGAATTTTTCCTTGTAAGTTTGGAGTTATACTCCCTGATTTATTATTATTATTATTATTATTATTATTATTATTCAGTAGTTTTATTTTTATAGTGTGCTTTCACTTCACTACCGAGCACAGCTCTGTGTGCCTTGGGTATGTGCTGTGATTTGTTGTGATGCTCTGATGGTTATTGTATGGAAAGTGTTCTGCGTAGGATGTGTGCAGTGCCTAGTAGTGCAATTTTCTGTATGTTATATGTGTTTGTAAGTCCTGGTGTTTTTGTTATGTATTTGTCTGAATATTTTTTTATCATGCCTAATGCACCAACTATGATAGGAATTGTTTCTGTTTTTAGATTCCACATTCTGGTTACCTCCATTTCCAGGTCTTTGTATTTTGAGAGTTTCTCCATTTCTTTTAGAGACACGTTGTCATCAGCCGGTATTGATACATCAATTAGAAAGCATTTTTTTAATTCATGATCCTGACAACTATATCTGGTCTGTTGGCCTTAATTTCTCTATCTGTGTGTATCGGCATATCCCAGAGTAGGTTGCTTTCTCGTTTTCTGTGACCTTTCTGGTGTGTGCCTATACCATCTTTTTTTCTGTTGTATTCCATAATGTTGGCATAGCTTCCATGTATGTAGGTTCCAACATTATTATTATTATTATTATTATTATTATTATTATTATTATTATTATTATCATATTATTATCATTATTATTATCATTATTATTATCATTATTATTATTATTATTATTATTATTATTATTATTATTATTATATGTTTGACTTTTGCTTTATATTTGTACAAGTTGGCTCCAAGTCTCACCCAGAGACTTCAAGAGACAACAGGTTGGAAGTTCACATTGTTGTTATGCCTAGTGTGCCATATATTTGGTTGTTTTTTGTGTTGTACTAGTGGATGTCTAAAAAAAAAATGTTTGTTTTAAACCTTGAGATTACATTATTATTATTATTATTATTATTATTATCATCATTATCATTATTATTATTATTATTATTATTATTATTCTAATTATTATTATTATTATTATTATTATTATTATTATTATTATTATTATTATTCCCATATATATATATATATATATATATATATATATATATATATATAATATATATAATTGGTTTATGAGATCGTATTTGGGAAATAAGGTAAATAATATTGGTATATTAAAATGGTGTTTGAGACGTAATTAAAGACAGATATATATATATTGGGAAATTAAGATGGTGTGTTGGGGAATTAATTAACAAAAGACAAACATACATTGGTCTCTTAAAATGGTGTTTGAGTCATAAACAAAATACAAATATATAAATTGGTATATTAAAATGGTACTTGGAACAAAATAAAATACAAATGTATTTTGGTATTTTAAGATGGTGCTTTGAATATAACTAAAGGCCAATATATATTAGTACTGTATATTCCTATGTGAAGGTGCATGACTCAGTGGTTAGAGTATCGAGCTTACGATCGTGAGGTTGTGAGTTCGAATCCCTGACTGAGCTGCGTGTTGTGTTCTTGAGCAAGACACTTTATTTCACGTTGCTCCACTTCACTCAGCTGTGGAAATGAGTTGCGACATCACAAGTGCCAAGCTGTATTGGCCCCTTTGCCTTTCCCTTGGATAACACTGGTGGCATGAAGGCGGAGGCCGGTATACATGGGTGACTGTTGGTCTTCCACAAACAACCTTGCCCGGACTTGTGCCTGGGGGGGGTAACTTTCTAGGTGCAATCCTATGGTCTGTGTCATGACCAAAAGGGGGTCTCTGCATATTGCTAATGGTACTTTGAACATAACAAAAGACAAATATTTATTGGTATATTAAGATGATATGGAGGCGCGTGGCTTAGTGGTTAGGGTGTCAGTACCATGATCGTAAGATTGTGGTTTCAATTCTTGGACTGGGTGACACGTGTTCTTGAGGAAAACACTTCATTTCACATTGCTCCAGTCCACTCAGCTGGCAAAAATGAGTAAAACTGTGATGGAATACATACAGCTGGGGAATACATACACCATTGAAACCGGGAAACTGGATCCATGAGCCTGGCTAGGCTTTAAAAGGGCACAAGTGGAGGTGCATGGCTTAGTGGTTAGGGTGTCAGCATCATGATCATAAGATTGTGGTTTCGATTCCTGGACCGGGCGACGCATTGTGTTCTTGAGCAAAACACTTCATTTCACGTTGCTCCAGTCCACTCAGCTGGCAAAAATGAGTAACGCTGCGATGGACTGGTGTCCCATCCAGCTGGGGAACACATATGCCATAGACACCAGGAAACCGGGCCCATAAGCCTGGCTAGGCTTTAAAAGGGCACAAGTGGAGGTGTGTGGCCTAGTGGTAAGGGTGACAGCATCATCATCATAAGATTGTGGTTTCAATTCCTGGACCGGGCGATGCGTTGTGTTCTTGAGTGAAACACTTCATTTCACGTTGCTCCAGTCCACTCAGCTGGCAAAAATGAGTAACGCTGCGATGGACTGGTGTCCCATCCAGCTGGGGAACACATATGCCATTGAAACCAGGAAACTGGGCCCATGAGCCTGGCTAGGCTTTAAAAGGGCGCAGTTATTTTTATTTTTATATTAAGATGATATTTGGAAAAAAATTAACGTAAGTTGGATGTATGTTAGTATATTTAGACTGTTTGGAATGTAACTAAAGGCATATTTGTATTATTCAAGAATGGTACCAGGAATGTAGTAAAAAGCAAATATTGATATAATGCGATCACAAAATAAACACAAATTAAGGAGGAGGAGGAAGCACTCCGTTGGTTACGACGATGAGGGTTCTGGTTGATCTGAATAAATGGAACAGCCTGCTCGTGAAATTAATGTGTAAGTGGCTGAGCACTCTCACAACATGTGCACCCTTACGTAGTTCTCGGGGATATTCAGCGTGACACAGAGATGACAAGGCCGGCCCCTTGAAATACAGGTAACAAAGAAACAGAAGTAAGAGTGAGAGAAAGTTGTGGTGAAGAGTACAGCAGGGATCACCATCATCCCCTGCCGGAGCCTTGTGGAGCTTTTAGGTGTTTTCGCTCAATAAACACTCACAACGCCCAGTCTGGGAATCAAAACCGCGATCCTATGACCGCGAGTCCACTGCCCTAACCACTGGGCCATTGCACCTCCACAAACAAAAATTAAATTTCGGTGTTGAAGTGAATCTAACGGTTTTTGTGTGTTTTTTTAAATGGCTTATAAAACCTTCCACGTGGCAAAAGACAGCTATATATTGGTATATTAGTATGGTGTTTGGTACGTAAATAAAGACATAGGTATATAAAAACAGTGTTTAGTATATTAAGATGGTGTTTGCTGCATTTACATGGTTTTTGGAACATACCGAGCTGTTATATGGAACATAACTTCAAGCAAATATATATCTGTATATACTAATATTGGTATATTAAAACAGTGTTTGGAACTTAACAATGGACAAAGAAATATATCGGTACTACAAGATGGTGTTTGGGACTCAGCAAGAGACAAATATATGGTGCTTGGAACACAATAAAAGATATATATGTCATTAGTGTACTAAGATGTGTGCATGTATATACATACATATTACACAGCACACACACACACACACAACACACACACATTATATATATTATATAATATATATATATATATATCGCGAGAAAGAAGCACAAGAATGGATAGGTTTTTAGTACGATCGTTTCATACAAGGACAGGTTTTATTAAAAGTTGCAAAGATTACAGCATATAAACGAGTCCCGTACTCATCAGCTAAAATACATTTTAGCTGATGAGTATGGGACTCTGTTATATGCTGTAATCTTGGCAACTTTTAATAAAACCTGTCCTTGTATGAACGATCGTACTAAAAACCTATCCATTCTTGTTGCTTCTT
>NW_021827921.1:0-2500 GCF_006345805.1 Octopus sinensis
GATTAATGGAGGTGTGACTGTATCACATATCTGTCAGGTATATAAAGTTATTCTATGTTATTAATCATAAGCACCCCTGATATGTCTAATGCTTTTTAAGTTAATCTGAAGATATTATGTATCTACAACTAGTAAACATGATAATCTCCCGTATTCTATATCTGCTCACTCAGGCTTAACCTTACATGATATCTTCTATTACATGCGATGAGAAAAACAGATATAACAATTTTTTAACAAGGCTTTTCTATGATACACACGAGCTGTATATGCAAGATACAGTGAATTTTGTCCTCACGATTTCTTGACTAGCCTGTTTATTTAAATGGAACCCGATCCCACCGGAATTTGAACACAGAATATAAAGGAGCCTACCAAAATACCACAAATAATATTCACCAATGCTTTTCGGATTCTGCCAATCTGCTATCATTTTTTCCGATGCTTTAAAGTCATTCTTTATACCTTACAGCGTCCTTATTTCTTTACTGCCTACAAAGGGCTAAATACCTTACAGCGCCCTAAGGATTTCTTACATTGGCAAATGGCTTGAAATTTGAAGGACGGATCAGCCAGTGATTCTTGAAATGGATAGTATTGTCGCCTGAGTGCGGTAGGAAATTTCATATGGGTACCAGTGACGAAAGGGTGGCAAGAGATATACCACATATCCGTTATATGTTTCAGTCATTGAACTGCGGCTATGCTGGAGCACCACCCTGAGTAATTTTAGGCTCATATTGATACCAGTTTACGTAAATCCTAATTGCTTGTAATGTGGATCTCCTCCTGAGACCAAATTATGATATCTCGCTTGGTTCTCTAAATAAATAAACGAACGGTTGCTTGAGATTATAGGAAGAAGTTTGTAGCAGAAACTGAATATGGGTTTTACTAACTCTATTCTTTTTAACTGATTAGAAACTGAAAGCATCTCGAAAGGTTATTGTGTAGCATAGAAATCAATACTCATTCGAAATAGAGAACAATGCGACTGTCACAGAAAGATTTTCTAACAATATCCAGCAAATATGAACGAAGAGAAAGTTTTCCATAATACTTACCTGACAGTCACTTAAATAAATAAACAAATATTTGAATTAATTGATTGAAATTTGTAGTGGCAAACAAAAATGGGTTTTGCTAATTGTTTAACTGAATAAAATGCAAACTTATCAATAGAAATATTCCCAATAGTGACACAAAATGAATAAACAAATATTTGAGAAGAACTGAAATGCAAACATCGCAACATTTTTTTTAATGTTTTTAAATAGGGAACAAAAATGAGTGAATAACAATTTTTCAGTGAGCAGTATTCACGTGGAATTTAGGGGGACAAATTTTTAAAAGAATGTTATCTTAACGATCAGAGGATATGCGTAAGCATCGGAATTCAGCCACGTCTATCGAATGAGAAGATAATAAATAGTTAGATGTGAGTAGCTTTTCTGAAAACATGAAATCAGGAATATACTAGAATCGATTTTAAACAAGGAGGGGGGATCCATCCATCTATCCATCATCCATCCATCCATCCACCCATACATACATTTAAAGGTGGCGAGCTGGCAGAAGCGTTAGCGCGCCGGGCGAAATGCTTAGCGGTATTTCGTCTTTCGTTACGTCTTGAGTTCACATTCTGCCGAGGTCGACTTTGCTTTTCATCCTTTCGGGGTCGATAAATAAAGTACCAGTTACGCACTGGACTCGATGTAATCGACTTAATCCCTTTGTCTGTCCTTGTTTGTCCCCTCTGTGTTTAGCCCCTTGTGGGCAATAAAGAAATATACATATATACATAGCTACATACATACGTTTAAGTTTGCATACATGAGGCTAATAACATCATGAGACTTGGAAAGCAGTATTCCTTGCCCGATAATCTTGAATACATGCCCAAAGATGCCACGTGACTCTACCGCAACGAATCATCTGATGAAAGGATGTGTTTATATCAGCAGAAGACCATGCATGTTAGAGAAAGCTCCGGGATTGATCATCAAAGCAGTCGATCATGGACCAACAACCGCATTACTACAAAATGTGATAACCGATGCAAAATGTGGGGGTAACACCGAAGATATCATCCATATCATAAGCAGTTGTCCAAAATTGTCGTCACGGTATAATCTGCCGCTGAGACATGATGTTGTAGGTAGGACACTGTATAATGAGATCCGTCGGAGGGATAACCTCGAGGCCAAAAATAAAATAAAAATAGAACCTACAATAAGGAAGTTAAGCAACGTCGAGCCTAGTTACTACTTACATGGGTGACCGCTTGGGAAACCTAAGTGCTGTAAGCGTCAAACATTTTAAGGCGCAGGAGTGGCTGTGTGGTAAGTAGCTTGCTTACGAACCACATGGTTCCGGGTTCAGTCCCACTGCGTGGCACCTTGGGCAATGTCTTTATTCTAGCCTCGGGCCGACCAAAGCCTTGTGAGTGGATTTGGTTGACGGAGACTGAAAGAAGCCCGTTGTATATATGTATATATAT
>NW_021827922.1:5000-9571 GCF_006345805.1 Octopus sinensis
AATTCTAACCAGGCATAGGAGTGGCTGTGTGGTAAGTAGCTTGCTTACGAGCTACATGGTTCCGGGTTCTGTGTCACTGCGTGGCTCCTTGGGCAAGTGTCTTCTACTATAGCCTCGGGCCGACCAAAGCCTTGTGAGTGGATTTGGTAGACGGAAACTGAAAGAATCCCGTCGTATATATGTATATATATATATGTGTGTGTGTGTGTGTGTGTGTATGTTTGTCCCCCTAACATCGCTTGACAACCGATGCTGGTGTGTTTACGTCCCCGTAACTAGCGGTTCGGCAAAAGAGACCGATAGAATAAGTACTGGGCTTACAAAGAATAAGTCCTGGGGTCGATTTGCTCGACTAAAGGCGGTGCTCCAGTCAAATGACTGAAACAAGTAAAAGAGTAAAAGAGTAAAGCGTATAGGATCAGACCATCCATTTCTTTTCACGTTCTTTTTTGTTTTAGAAGAGAGTTGGCAAAACAACAACCAGGTATTTAACAGAAAACATATTGTGATAAGTGGAATGTTGATGTTCCTCAATTTACGAATGAAATGGAAGAAAAAAAAATCATTTGTGAAGGATAATGAGGTTTAGGTTTTGTATTCGGCTGAGAAGAAAATCTACTACTTACTATACAGCACCCGTAACCGGTGGAGCCGCTGCTGTCGTCTTCGTTGTAGTCGTCCTTCATATTATTGCTGCTTTTGTTGTGGTTGTTGTAGTTGTTCTTACCGTCGTCGTCCGTCGTAGTTACCGTCGTTGCTGTGGTTGTCATCGTTGTTGTTATTGTCGTAGTCGTCAGCGCAGCCATTGCCACAGTCGCCGCCGCCGCCGCCACAGCCACTGCCGTCGTCGTCGCCGTTATCGTCGTCGTCGTCGTCGCCGTCGCCACCGCTGTCATCGCCATCGCTGCCATCGCCGCCATAGACGCCATCACCGCCGTCGTCGTCGTCGTATCGTCTTCTTCGTCATCATTATTGCTATCGTCCCGGGTCAGCTCCCACTTAGACCTCTGAACGAAGGTATTCAACTGACGATAATCCCCTCTTGGTTTCGAATATAATGTAACTATATTATCTTGGAATGTACTCGACTATTTCACGTATTAAAGAACACAGGGTGCATTTTGATGTATGTTTGGTTGCTTTTTGTTGAAGGTCAATCGACTCCGTGGAGACTCATCTATCCATTGAGTCAAGCGTGCCAATTGATCACGGACGCTACATCATTGGTTCACGTGGCACAGTTGAAAGACCACCTTCTCCAGGAGTTTAATATTCATATGAATATTTGATACTAATGCCTCTCCGAAGTATCATTGTCACTACAAATAGTCTTTAATTTCAATGAAGAATGGAAGTGGCGCTTCGAAACACACTGAATTATCTTGGACCAAACGAACTCGAAGCATAACATGCTCGCACTTACATACACGCTCTCACACACATACATATACACATATGTGTGTGTGCTATTGGGCTGGGAAATTGTACAGTGAACGTGTAGTAATTTCTACTAAGTCAAGTTAATGATAGGTATATAGAGTGTATATTATACATATATATATATATATATATATATATATATATATATATATATATATATATATATGATGGGCGTCTTTCAGTCTCAGTTTCCGTCTACCAAATTCCCTCACAAATCTCAAGGTGCCACGCAAAGTAGACTGAGCCCTGGCACATGTGGCTGGGAAGCAAGCTTCTTACCACACAGCTACGCCTACGCCTATATATAATATATATATATACATACAGGAAAGAGGATTTGAAAATTGACTTGACCGGTTTCACTTTTTTAAAAATGGATTTTCAAAAGAGAAACCGGTCAAGTCAATAAACATCTTTAAAAGACTCTGCATTTTCAAATCCTCTTTTCTATATATTTTCACTCATGCAGTACTGCAGTACCCTGCAAGTTTTCTTTGTTATATATGTATATATATATATATAATATATATATATATAGTTTCTGTTCTCAATTCTTCCTATACTTTTCTCAATATCGATCGATTATGTCCACTATATGTCCCGCAGACACTTCGTTTTTGGTTAACACCAGATCTCTCTGAGTCTTTCCAGATCATTTTCAACGCATATATTTTATGTCATTCTACTTTTTGCTGCCATCAGATTTTCATTCCAGCATCCCATCTGTTATTTTGCCTTCATTCATCCTCAATACATAACCCAACAATTTCAACATTCTTATTCTCCTTATTACTATTATTCGCCGTCTGTCCTGTTCTCCTAAATATTTCCTACTTAGTGATACAAACCTTTTATGTCATACGCAGTATATTCCATTGAGTTATTTGAAAGAATGTATTCAGTTTTTCCTTATTTTACTTGTGCACTATTAGTTAGGCATATTAATCTTTAGGCTGCAATTCCAATTTTTATACTGATGGTTTTTTAATCTCCAGATCTTGGCAATTCGACCAAATACTGCTCTAACTTTCCAAGTTCCGATGCTGACATCTGATTGGCTGCTTTCATCAGCACATATTTTTACCGCCCAGGTAGGTGATGTAAGGTACATTTGCTAAGTTTTATAGTTTCTGTGTTTTAACTCTTCAGCGTTCTTAATGATTTTTATACTTTCTGACGTAGGACATTTAGAGTTTTGTACTATCTGCACCAACAGGCAAACTGACGTTTTTTCATTGTGCTCTCTCTCCTCTCCCTCTCTCCCTCTCCCTCCCTCTCTTCCTCTCTACCTTTTTTTATTTTGTTTTATTATGAACAGTTTTTTTGCTTCTTGTATTGGTCACAGGATAGCAAATTAATATATGAGGATTTAAAAATATTGTATATAATAATATATATTATGTACATATACTCTTGTGTGTGCGTTATATATATATACACACACACACACACACACATATATATATATATAATATATCTATCTATCTATCTATCTATCTATCTATCTCTCTATCTATCTAATCTATCTATCTATTCTATATATATAATATATATATATATATAATATATTATATATATATATATTATATATATAATATCTGTCTATATATATATATATATATATATATATATATATATATATATATATATATCTGTCTATATATATATATATATATATATATATATAGACATATATATATATATTCCCCTGGACACTCTCCTTCCGCAGATGAGCGTATAAGCAGAACCACATACTAGTATGCATGTGCGACCGATAATGATTACGCTACTAGAGCTGCTTTTAATTTGCAATTTAATTTGGGGTCATATGTGCTATGTTGTAGCACATCAGCAAATGAATCCCCCCCCCCCATTTGAAGTCCCATACCAGCAATTCATTTCGTTTCGATCTGTTCCGCGTACATAGTATTGATCAGCCGCTATAATAGGAAAATATTGATATCAACCATTTTCGGTCGTCTGAGATTGGTCTGGGACGTTGGCTGCTCTTTACCAATTGGTGTCGTGCAGGGAGCTTTCTCTGGACGCTATCCCGCAGCAAAGAACGAATAAAGAAATGACAAAGACTACGTATGTGAGATGGATAATATTTATATTAATAGAGCTTCTTTTAATGCGCTATTTAATATATACGCTTTGTGTGTGTGTGTGTGTCTTTGTCTGTGTATGTCTGTCTTTGTGTGTGTGTGTGTCTTTGTCTGTGTATGTCTGTCTTTGTGTGTGTGTGTGTCTTTGTCTGTGTATGTCTGTCTTTGTGGCGCGCGCGTGTGTGTGTGTATTTGGGTGAAGGTACGTGGCTTAGTGGTTAGGGCATTCGGCTCACGATTGTAAGGTCGTGAGTTCAATTGCCGGCGACGCGTTTTGTCCTTGAGCAAGACACTTTATTTCACGTTGCTCCAGTCCACTCAGCTGGCAAAAATGAATAGTACCTGTATTTCAAACGAGCTGGCCTTGTCACATTCTGTGTCAAAGTGAATTTCCCAGTGAACTACGGTAAGGGTACGCTTGTCTGTGGAGTGCTCAGCCACTTGCACGTTAATTTCACGAGGAAGCTGTTCTGTTGATCGGATCAACTGGAAGACGCGTCGTCGTAACAACAAGGGTACGGTTGGACATTTATTTCATTACAACTGTTTCTACGCAACGTAGTTCTCCAGGCGTGTGGGTACTTGATTATGCAACCGTTTCCCTGCATTATGAGATGTAGTTGTGTTTCCTCGGGTGATATGTAAATATTGTCTCCGTAAGTTTGAAATTCTCGGCTTCAAGAACATCTCTCTGTAGTGGCCTGACTTTAGTAGTAGTCACTGAGCTTTTCAGGGAGTGTTGTTGCTGAAGGACCTTTGGCAAATTATCTATTCACACACCACAGAAGCCCAAACGCAAATCTGGAAGTACATATAATACTACTACTGGATAGCACAAAGTGAAATCTGAGAGTGGACGAGCTTTATTCTGTACACTACTACGTGTTTAACAGGATATTCCATAACTATATATCTGTGAATTGGAAGCACTCCGTCGGTTACGACGATGAGGGTTCCGGTTGATTCCGAATCAACGGAACGCCTGCTCGTGAATTAACGTGTAGTGGCTGAGCACTCCACAGA
>NW_021827923.1:0-9539 GCF_006345805.1 Octopus sinensis
TGTGTGTTGTCCCCCCCCAACTCGCTTGACAACCGATGCTGGTGTGTTTGCGTCCCCGTGACGTAGCGGTTCGGCAAAGGACCCGATAGAATAAGTACTAGGATTACAAAGAATAAGTCCTGGAATCGATTTGCTCGACTAAAGGCTGTGCACCAGCATGGCCGCAGTCAAACGACTGAAACACATAAAAGAGTAAAAGAGTAAAAGAGAGAGATAGAGAGTCCCGGCAGTAATGTGAGTAACAACAAAAGAACAATATTATGAACAACAACAACCACTGTAGCAGTAAGAGCGGAAACAATAATAACAGCGATAGCAACATCAAAGACATCAAAGGGAAGGAATACTAAAACAAAAATTGCAATACCTACAGCTAATACAACAACAACAGCAATAACAACAACTACACAAACAAACAAAAACAAATACAACTACTACTACATCAAGTACAACTACAATAATAACAGCAACGTTAATAAGAAGAACAATCATCGCAATATTTTCATTAATAACAACAGTAGCAGAAATAACTATAAAAAAAACAAGAAAATGATAACAGCCATCGTTTCTACTAAAGGCGCAAGGCCTGGAATTAGGTGGGTGGGGTGAGTTGATTACATCGAACCCCCAGTGATCAACTGCTACTTATTTCAATGGCCCCGAAAGGATAAAAAGCAAAGTCGACCTCCGCGGAGTTTGAACACAGAACATATAGATGGACGTAATGCCGCTAGACATTTTGCCCGGCATGCTAACGATTCTGCCATCTCACAACATTAATAATAATAATAATAGTAATAATAATAATAATGATAATAATAATAACAACAACAACAACAACGACAACAACAACAACAACAACAACAACAGTGGGTAAATTCGATTACAACGAACCAGTATGTAACTGGTACTTATTTAATCGACCTCAGCGGTGTTTAAACTCAGAACATAAAGACGGACGAAGTGCCGCAAAGCATTTTCCCGGCGTGCTAAAGATCCTGCCATCTCGCCACAATAGTAGTAGTAGTAGTAGTAGTAAGTAGTAAAGTAGTAGTCGTAGTAGTAGTAGTAGTAGTAATTCTTTCTTTTGCAGGCTCAAGGAGGAGGCTAGTCGATTACATTGACCGATACTTATTTCGTTAACTCCGCAAGAACAAAAGGTAAAGCTGAACTTGGCCAGATTTGAGCTCAAAACTTAAAGAGTCAGGAAAAAAAACGCTGCTGACGATCCTGACATGTCGACATCTTAATAATATTCCTTTCTGCTGCAACACTTCTCTAAAATTATTTGGAAAACTAACTAGGCGCAGGAGTGGCTGTGGTAAGTAGCTTGCTTAACAACCACATGGTTCCGGGTTCAGTCCCACTGCGTGACACCTTGGCCAAGTGTTTTCTATTATAGCCTTCGGACGACCAAGGCCTTGTGAGTGGATTTGGTAGACGGAAACTGAAAGAAGCCCGTCGTATATATTTATATGTATATATATATGCTTGTGTGTGTTTGTGTCTGTGTTTGTCACCCAACCTCGCTTGACAACAGATGCTGGTGTGTTTGCGTCCCCGTGACGTAGCGGTTCGGCAAAAGAGACTGATAGAATAAGTACTAGGCTTACAAAGAATAAGTCCTGGAGTCGATTTGCTCGACTAAAGGCGGTGCTCCAGCATGGCCGCAGTCAAATGACTCAAACAAGTAAACGAGTAAATTCATGAAATGTCTTCTGTTCTTCTTTTTTTTGTGTGTGTGTGTGTCTTGATGTAAGGACCTTGAAATAAAGGTCTCAAAGAATGGGTCTTCTTAGAATAACTCTACCTGTAATTATCGGAGCTTTGGTGGATAATACCAAAATGTACTCTTAAACGCTGTGGCCAAAATCCAGGAAATACTAACGCAATAAAACTACAGAAAATTTTTCACATTGTCCACATCCTAAGAAGACATTGTCAGCTTGAAAACACCTTATTCTCTTAAAATTTTATCAAAACTGAAAAATTATTTTCTACTCTTGGCATAAGGCCCTAAATTTTGGAGGAGGGGAGCAGTCGATTAGATCGAACCCAGTACGCAACTGGTACTTAATTTATCGACCCCGAGAGGATGAAAGGCAAAGCCGATCTCGGCGAAATTTGAGTTCAGAACACAAAAACAGACGAAATAGCGCTAAGCACTTCGCCTGGCGCGCTAACGTTTCTTATTTCTTTATTGCTCCCAAGGGGCTAAACATAGAGGGGTCAAACAAGGACAGACAAAGGGATTAAGTCGATTATATCGACCCCAGTGCGTAACTGGTACTTATTTAATCGACCCCGAAAGGATGAAAGGCAAAGTCGACCTCGGCGGAATCTGAACTCGAAACGTAGCGGCAGACGAAATACCTATTTCTTAACTACTCACGAAGAGCTAAACATAGAGAGGACAAACAAGGACAAACAAACGGATTAAGTCGATTATATCAACCCCAATGCGTAACTAATACTTATTTAATCGTCACCGAAAGGATGAAAGGCAAAGTTGACCTCGGCGGAATTTGAATTCAGAACTTAACGGCAGACGACATACCGCTAAGCATTTCGCCTGGCGCGCTAACGTTTCTGCCAGCTCGCCGCCTTCAAAACTGAAATATTACAGAGTTAAATGAAACTTGATTTTCAGATTATAACCGTTTTGTCATACGCTGTATCATTGCTAATCATTAATAACGCCCATAGTAAAGCGACAGACGTGTGTGTGTGTGTGTGTGTGTGTGTGTGTATCTATGTAACTGTTCGTGAGTCTCGTTGTACATCTGCGTGTAGTTTCTGAGTGAAACCTGAAAAAGCATTTATAAAACAAAACAACAGTAGTACCTTCTACGGTAAGCACAAGGTCTGCAGTTTGGGAGAACGGATTAGGTCGATTACATCGACCCCCAGTCAGTACCTGGTACTTATTTAATTGACCCCGAAAGGATGAAAGGCAAAGTCGACCGCAGCAGAATTTGAACTCAGAACACAGTGACAGGCGAAATACCGGTAAGAATTTCGTCCAGCATGTTAACGATTCTGCCAGCTCCCTGCATTCAATAACTTAAATAATAATAATAATAATAACGATAAAGGCGGCGAGCTGGCAGAATCGTTAACACGTCGGGCAAAATGCTTAGCGGCATCTCGTCCGTCTTTACGTTCTGAGTTCAAATTCCGCCGAGGCCAACTTTGCCTTTTGCCCTTTCGGAGTTGATGAAATGAATACTTGTTGAGAATTGAGGTTGATGTAAGGGACTTATTGCCTCTTCGAAATTTCTGGCCTAGTGCCAAAATTTTGAAACCAATAGTAATAAAGATGGTGATGATGACGAGAAGAAGAAGAAGAAGAAAAAGAAGAAGACATCGACTTCATTATATGTCAAGCATTCTACTTTAGCAAACACCGGGTGTATGAAAGTCACATTTGACGTCAGCGTGATTTTAAATCAGAACGTAGCCATTAATACACCAACAGAAAAGATGATAATCATTCTGCAACAGCAGCACCACCACCATCAACAATAGCAACAGCAACAACAGCAAAGTAGAAACATATTAGAATAATAGAATAATAGAATAAATAATAATAATAATAATAATAATAATAATAGAATAAATATCAGAATATTTAACGACAGCAACAATGTGAAAGACAAGACCAAGGAAAAAATCAGAGAGAAAATAGGAGAGAAAAGAGGATTTATTGCGCGAGCTAAACAACAGCAGTAACAACAACAACCACAGCACTAACCAAAACAACAACAGCAAAATATCGATAGTAAGAGCAACAACAAGAAACAAAACTTCCATATTGTCAACCTCATTAATTACAACAACAACAATAACAATAATAAGCGGAGGGGCAATAAGAGCAGGAACAACAACGATATCAGCATTTAAGGATGAAGATTCAAAAGAACAATTATTGAAAATAATTTTTTAAAAATATGAATGAAAGAAATGGTGTGAGAGAGAGGAGGAGGGAAAAGAGAGGGGAGAGGGTGAAAGAGGGGAAGAAGAGAAGCGAGAAGGAGGGGAGAAGGGGAGAGAGAAGATGGTGGGAGGGAAAATATATAGAGAGACAGAAGTATGATGGAAAGCAGAGAGAGAGAGAGAGAAAGAGAGAGAGAGAGAGAGAAAGAGAGAGAGAGAGAAAGAAGGAGAGAGAGAGAAAGCGAGTGTATGTGCGCGAGAGAGAAATGAGAGGGTGTGTGAAGCGAGTGTTTGAAAGAAAGTATGTTTGTTTCTCTGTGTGTATGTGTGGGTGTATGTGTGTATGTGTTTGTGTGTGTGTGCATGTGTATGTGTGTGTGTAAGAGCCTAGGAAAGAGCAAGAGAAACTGTATATATTTGAGTGAAGGTGAGAGTAGAAAAGAAAGAGAGAACGATTGTACTAGAGAGAAAAAGATGTGAATATATATATGCGTATGCGTGTGTTTATTTGAGTGTATACGTGCGTGTGTGTGTGTGTGACCGAAAACGTGCGTATGAGAGAGAGAGAGGGGGGGGAGAAGCGGTAAATAAATATGTGTTTGTGAACGACAGTAAACGAGAAATAGAAAAGGGGGAAGGAAGAGGGGCGGTAAAACAAAAAAGAAAAAAGAATATAGGAATGAAGCGAGATGAAAAATGGGTGACGATGTTTGTTGGAGAAAAAGCGCCATTTTGTTTACAGGCTTCGATGGAATATCGATTGCTTGATGGTCACATGATATAGCGGCTCATTCAAAGCCAGTCAATATTTGGTGATTATTCATACATTAATATCGCAAAACAGTCTATATATATATATGTATATATCTATATATATATATATACATGCATGTATATATATATATGTGTGCGTGTGTGTATGTATATGTATATATATATATAAGATTTTTTGAGAAAAACAAACAGAAATGAATAATGAGAGAAAAATGATAGCAATAATAGCAATAACAACAACACCAATAATAATAATAATAATAATAATAATAATAATAATAATAATAATAGTGGCGACGATGATGATTATGATGATGATGAAGTTAATATTAACAACAACGATAAAACGATTGATCATTATATGAATTTTATTGATTATTCGAACCATACTGCTGACACGAAAAAAATTAGTGTGTTCATACATTCATACATACATATATATATACACATACACACACCACATGTGTGTGTGTTTGTGTGTGTAGAGAGATATACAAAGAGTCTAAAATATTGGCATCAATAGACAAACAAATAGACAAATAAATAAATAAATATACGAACACACAGACAGGAAAACAAACAGAGAAATCGAAGAGAGAGAATATTAAGCCATACAATTTTCCGCCATTTTTGTATCGAGGAAGAGAAATATTTTCCTGTTTAGCTTGATATATGTGCGATGCTTACTTAATTGTAGGTGATTGGTTGTGTGTGCGCATGTGCGTATTGAATGGTGTGATCATACGTATATTTGCATGCAATATGAAGATAGATACAAACATATGTACGTACATGTGAATGTATGAACATATTTATATATTCATATTTTGTGAGTGTGTGTGCATTTGTGTGTGTGTGTGTGTGTGTGTGTGTGTGTGTGTGGTGTGTGTTTGCATTTTTCGTTGTATATGTAGTATGCGTTTATGAGCAGAAAAAATTAGTTGTTTGTATATATTTGTAAATCTATCCATGAAAGTGTGTATACATGTGTTAGAGATGAATGTATGTTTATATGTATATATATTTATGTATGAGCGTGTATATATACATGTATGCGTATATAGAAACACATATACTTGTGTACATATGCAGGCATGCACAAATACATATGTATATGTATATATGCATGTATGTATGTATGTATGTATGTATATGTGTATCTATGTATGACTGTATTTATGCGCATATGTATGTATGTATATAAGTATGTACCTATACATGTACATGTGTGCGTTTATGTGTTCTGTGTATACATCTGTGTTTGCGTATAAATGCAAATACATATATATGTGTATTTTGAGTAAAAAATGCTGGTTATTGATTTCTAAATATCATATATATAGATATGTATTCTCGGTTATAAATGTATTCGTGTGTATGTGTGTGTGTGTGTATGTGTGTGTGTGTGTATGTGTGTGTATGTGTGTGTGTATCTATGTAACTGTTCATGAGTCTCGTTGTACATATGCGTACAATGTATGAATGTGTTTGAATGTATATGCGTATGCTTCTGTGTATCAATATAGACGGTGTTCACAAGGTGGTGAGCAGGCAGAAATGTTAGCACACCGGGTTTAATAGTATTTCGTCTGTCTTTATGTTCTGAGTTCAAATTCCGCCGAGGTCGTCTTTGCCTTTCATCCTTTCGGGGTCGCAATTTCATGTGGCATGTTTGGACAACTGGGAAGATCTGAACTGCATGAAACCATTGGTAGCCTTGTTAACCCAAAAGTAAAGAATATTTATCCACTAATATAGCGATGATATTAGCATATGTACATATGTATAAACAAACATACATGTTACTATGAACATGCTCTCTCTCTCTCTCTCTCTCTCTCTCCTCTCTCTCTCTCTCTCTCTCTCTCTCTCTCTCTCTCTGAGCATGTGTGTGTGTGTTTGTGTGTGTGTGTGTGTGTGTGTGTGTGTGTATATATGAGTCTCGAAATTCCTGTAAAACTAAAATGAAGAACTCACAATTAACCAGTTTCTCAGCTTTTGTCATTGTTGATGCCATCTTTAAAATGGATTTAGCTTCATGCATATATAAGGCACAGGAACTTTCAGTAGCGGGAAATGAGATCAGAATTGACTAGTTTCCTGTTTTACGTAAGTATCGGCAGTGATCATCAATATCATCTCTGGAAATCCCGAACAATAGAATATCTCATAGAAAATTCTACTCCTTATTCTTTATTCTTTATCATCATCAAACATTTCACAAATACCGCAACAACAAAAATAAAACTAGCACTCCGTCAGTTACGAGGACGAGGGTTCAAGTTGATTCGATCAACAGAACAGTCTGCTTTGGGGATTAGCGTGCAAGTGATCAATTAGTCCACAGAAATGTGTCCCCTTAACGTAGTTCTCACGGAGATTTATCGCGACATAGAGTGTGTCAAGTCTGGCCTTTTGAAATGCAGCTACAATTAATTTTTGCCAGCTGAAAGGACTGGCGCACTGTGAAATAAAGTGTCTTGCTCAAGGACACAATGCATCGCCGGGAATTGAACTCACTACCTTACGACCATTAGCCGAATACCCTTATCACCAAGCCATGTGCCTTCACTAATACCGCTACAATCATCACCCTTAAAGCAATACTAATGATAACCGTTGTCATCGTTATCACAATCATCCTCGTTGCCAACATTAGTATCATCATCATCATCATCATCCTTATCATCATCGTTGACATCATCATCATCGTCGTCATCATCATCATCATCATCATCATCATCATTAACATCATCATCATCATTCTCATCATCGTCGTCGTCATCATCATACAGATCTGATCATCATCACACCACCATCACACCGTCATCATCATCATCATCATCATCATCATCCTCACAGCCACATCCCTCACCCCAACTACCATCCATCGTCATCATCATCATCGTCGCCATCATCATCATCCTCATCATTATCATCACCATCATCCACACTATCATCACCATCATCATCAACATCATGATCATCACCATCATCATCAATCATCATCATCAGTACCATGACTATCTGAAGTCAATTTTTATTGAATAAAGTATCACCACTGCCGTTACCGCCACCACCACCACAACAACAACAAAAATTCTTTGCCTCATCTCACCAACTTTGCCTCATCACACCTTGACCATCCCTCCCCACCCTCACATAATTACGCCCTTATTAACAAGGCGGCTCTAATTATCATCTCACACCGCAACCGTTACTGTTCAAGGTCTCTCATCAACCACACACCGGCACCACTATTTACCACCACACTTACGCTCACATTTACCACAACTACCATCGGTTCTAGTTCCGCCATGACCACCACCATTTACCACTCGTCATCATAATCGTTGTCCACCATTACTGTCATCATCATCATCATTATCGTCATCATCATCCAACATCGTCATTATTACCACCACCACCACCACCACCATCATCTTCATCATGAGCATCAAAATAATCGCCATCATTCTATCATTATCATTGTCATCCACCACCACCATCATCATCATCATCACCACCACCATCATCATCATCATCATCATCGTCGTCGTCGTCGTCATCATCATCATCCATCATCATCATCATCATCATCATCATCATCATAATCCTCATCATTTCTGCTATCACCATCACTACCAACACAATAACAACTCCACTATACTAAGCGGCATTTAGTTTAGTCTTCACGTTTTGAGTTCAAATTCCGCCAAGGCCGACTTCGCCTTCCATCCTTTCGGGGTCGATAAAACATGTACCAGTCATTTGAACCTAATATTAAATCAAACTTATGTTGGAGTCTGTGTTCTCAGAACATTTTCTGCGGCAATTACCTGGTGAAGGTCACTGCTACAAGTCAATCGCCATTACCACAGTTACCACCACCCCCTATACAATATGTAGTACAATTGTAAATGCTCGCGCGCGCATACACCCGCTCTCACACACTCGTACACACACACACACACACACACACAGGCACACGCACACACGGGCTCACGAACATACACTAATGCCCTCATTTCAACCAACTCTGCCCGGCTTCACCATTACGACCACGACCAACACCAAAGCAAACAAAACCGCAAACACCTCCACCAGTAGCACCACCATCACCACCACCACAATAACCACCACCACAATCACCACCACCAACATCACCACCACCATTACCACCACCATCAACATTACCACCACCATCACCACCACCAACATCGCCATCACCAACATCACCACCACCATCATCACCACCACCAACATCACCACTAACATCACCACCACCAACATCACCACCACCAACATCACCACCACCACCATCACCACTACCACTACCATCACCACCACCAACATCACCACCACCAACATCACCACTAACATCACCACCACCAACATTACCACCACAACATCACCACCACCACCATCACCACTACCACTACCATCACCACCACCAACATCACCACCACCAACATCACCACCACTACCATCACCACTACCACTACCATCACCACCACCAACATCACCACCACCAACATCACCACCACCAACATCACCACCACCACCATCACCACTACCACTACCATCACCACCACCAACATCACCACCACCAACAACAGCATCATTACTACGGCCATTACTACAAACGCTACAACCACCATCACCACCATAACCACCATCGCTACCAACATCGTCGCCTCCATCGCCATTACATCATCACACCGAGCTTAACCATCAGCATCTGTAGTATTAGCAACAGACAATGGAAACATTGCGTGATGGATCTGTTGAGAAAAGCAGCCAAATCTCCCTCAAATCAAGGCTTCGCT
>NW_021827924.1:0-9467 GCF_006345805.1 Octopus sinensis
ATTTTCTCTATAAAGCCAAGAGAAAAAGATGTTTTATAAACACATTCTACCAGTATACGAAGTTTAAAATATTTTAGTTACCTAGAAATTATGTTAAAAACTGCCGTTCAAACCGAAAAGATCCCAGCATTTTACTGTTGACACCACGATTTCGAAAAATATATTGTCGATAAGGTTTCAAAATTGTGATGATTTTTGGTTGAATCGACTACTAGTTTAGGCTCTTCGCGCTGTGAATTTAAACCCCATTGCTGCCAGCTTTTGATTTTCAATTCTCTGAGAGCGATAAACTTCTGCTCAACTTCGGAGATCGGTTGTTCATCTCGGCGGCGAGCTGGCAGAAACGTTAGCACGCCGGGCGAACTGCTTAGGGGTATTACGTCCGCCGCTGCGTTCTGAGTTCAAATTCCGCCGAGGTCGACTTTGCCTTTCATCCTTTCGGGGTCGATTAAATAAGTACCAGTTAAGCACTGGGGTCGATATAATCGACTTAATCCGTTTGTCTGTCCTTGTTTGTCCTCTCTGTGTTTAGTCCCTTGTGGGTAGTAAAGAAATAGGCATTTCATCTGCCGCTATGTTCTGAGTTCAAATTCGGCTGAGGTAAACTTTGCCTTTCATCCTTTCGGGGTCGTGAGTTCAAATTCGGCCGAGGTAAACTTTGCCTTTCATCCTTTCGGGGTCGATTAAATAAGTACCAGTTAAGCACTGGGGTCGATATAATCGACTTAATCCGCTTGTCTGTCCTTGTTTGTCCCCTCTGTGTTTAGCCCTTTGTGGGTAGTAAAGAAATAGGTTGTTCATCTCTCATTCTCTGTCTCGTGAATTCGGCTACATTACACAAATTTCTGACCAATTGTTGAACTCCAATAAGAAGCGAAATGATACAGCGAGTATATCACAGTCACATCTTTCATACAAGAGTACCCAATACTGAAATAGATTAATACTACGAAAAACGGTTTTATCTGTTAATTCTTTAACCGCGCAATCAAATTTCCTGGTCATTTCCGTTAATTATCCACCAAAAGTAGAATTGAAACTAACTGCTTCTGCACTACTTTTTCAACATCTCCTATAGGTGTAGTTTTCATATCCACCACGAACAGTAATTCATTCTTGCTCTGTAAAAATATTTTCGATGGAATATGTGATAAAAACTAAGAAAATCTGGAAAATCGTCGTTTGTAAAAAGTGTCACTTGGTCGAGATGGGGTGCCTCTGCTTTGCGCAGCATAAGGTGCGCCATTTAAAAAAAAAATTTATTTAAGCCGTGGCATAAAACCACTTTCTGCAGTTAACAGTAATAAAATCTTGAGCAGATATATCCAATTTCTGTGTTCAAAGGGTTATAAACGAAACGTCAATTATTATTGTCTTCTCTTTTACAATAATTAAGTGAAAGCTAGCTGTCTTATTGCCTGTGACAAAGTGATTTATATCCTGTCTATAAGTCGATGGCGTGTCTTTATATTAATAAAATCAAGCTGTCTTGTTTAGCAACAACCTGGAGTAAGATATCATGTTCCTGCAGCATGTGTGTCCGTGTGCATGCTTTATTAAATACACACGCATACATACATACATACATACATACATACATAACCTACATATACATCCGTCCATACTTGCACGCGCACACGTGTATATGGGGCAGACTTTCACACAGTTTTCGCCTACCACAAAACTTTGTTCAGGTCGAGTCTATAACAGAAGTTATTTTGCCCAAGATACCGAGTAGTAGAACTGAACCCAAAATTACGTGACGCAATGCGAGATTGTTAACCACACAGCCATGAATATGAATATATATATATATATATATATATATATATATGCCTTTATCATAAGATATATATATATAATATATAATATATATATATATATCTTATGATAAAAGGCATATATATATATAAAGTGTAGGTGGCATACCACCACTACCACCACGGTCACTACTATTACTACGACCAATGGTCTCTGCTACTACTGCTTTTACACCTAATGGTCACTTTCACTATTACAGCCAACGATTCTAGTCAACGCACAAGACAGCCATCATGTCCCCCCACACAAAACACCACCACGTGGACTCTGTTGAGACTAGTAAGAAATAATTATGAACTTTTTTTTTATTACACTTAACTTTCAAAAATATATATTTTTGATAAGGTTCATTTTTTTTTCAAGAAGAACCCAAACATGTAAAATGTCTCAGAAAATTAAAATTTATCTTTATAGTGGCGTTTTCAAACTTCTTTTATATATATATATGTATATATATATATATTGCAGACTTGTTGACCCCCTTCGGTCACGACACTGACCATGGGATTGCACCTAGAAAGTTACCCTCCTAGTCACAAGTCTGGGCAAGGTGGTTTATGGAAGACCAGCAGTCGCCCATGCATACCGGCCTCCCCTCTCCACGTCACCAGTGTTATCAAAGGGAAAGGCAAAGGGGCCGATACAGCTTGGCACCTGTGACGTCGCAACTCTTTTCTACAGCTGAGTGAACTGGAGCAACATGAAATAAAG
The DNA here is from genome assembly GCF_006345805.1 of Octopus sinensis. Lineage (NCBI taxonomy): Eukaryota > Metazoa > Mollusca > Cephalopoda > Octopoda > Octopodidae > Octopus > Octopus sinensis. The sequence continues at coordinate 2,533 of NW_021827924.1, forward strand.
TGCCTTGCTCAAGAACACAACACGCAGCCCGGTCTGGGATTCGAGCTCACAACCTCGCGATCGTAAGCTCGACGCTCTAACCATTGAGCCATGCGCCATACATACAGGGTGTCACAGAAGTCGCGCACCATTCTGGATTTCATAAAAAATAATTAAAGCATTTTATTTTATTATATTTTCTCGGCATGTCTTATTGTAGAGGGCGCTCGATTTGAGCATTTGTTACAATTAATTTCAATAAAGTGTTTTTGAAATCAATAAGGATGTATTCTTTTATAAAAACCAGGATGGTGCGCAACTTCTGGGACAGCCCGTATATATATAGTCAATTCTATATATAAAAACGGACAACATAAGGACACGCACAAGAAAGGAATTGACTTGACGCTCGGCGAAAGGAGAGAGTTTGACATTTCAAGCATAGCTCTTCGTCAGAAAGGAGAAAAGGAAAAGTCCAACGAAGGAAAAGAAATCGCCAACAGCACGCGTGTAGTTAAATTTCCGTGTATATGCTTTTATGTGTGTCATGGGGGTTATGGCACTTATGCATAGAATATAATTTCAAAATTTCATAAAGATCCAATCAGTACTTTTGAGCTAGTTTTGGATCATAAAAGAAATGACTAAAATTTTGGAGTTAAGGCCCCCATTAGGGTGCAGCAATTTTTTTCCCTCTGTCTTCCCTTCTCGGGATCTTTCCTCCTCCTTTGTTTCCGACGAAGAGCTCCACTCGAAACGTTAAACCCTCCTTCTTCCCTTCTTTCCTGAGCGTCCAATAATACTATATTTGTTCCACGTCCTCGCGTTGCAGTGTTTTTTTGTGTTTTCTTGTTTGGATTAACTATATATATATATATATATATATATATATATATATATATATATATATATAATATAAATATTAGGGAATAAATCCAAATTTACAGGAAAAAAATCAGATTTAGGATTAAATCCAATTTTATAGTAAAATATTATATAATATTATTAGAGGCAAAACCACTATTTTGCAAAACAAACAAGGAAAGACTTAATCAATACATAAAATTTTAATAAAAAGTCAAAAAAACCGCCACTACAATTGTTTCTTGTCTTGATCGACAATCTTCAGGTGGACTTCCAATAAGTCAGTTTCAAATTATGAAGTCATAATTTGAAACTGACTTATTGGAAGTCCACCTGAAGATTGTCGATCAAGACAAGAAACAATTGTAGTGGCGGTTTTTTTGACTTTTTATTAAAATTTTATGTATTGATTAAGTCTTTCCTTGTTTGTTTTGCAAAATAGTGGTTTTGTCTCTAATAATATTATATATATATATATATATATATATATATTATATATATTATATATATATATATTATATATATATATATATATATATATATATATATATATATATATATATGGTGGTCGTGATGGTGGCGGCTACAGTGGTGATGATTTTTGCGGTTGTTTATCTTTGCTTATTTCTTTGCCATCCTCTGTCACCTCACCTCAGACACGATGCTCAACTGGCAATTATTTTATCGACCTTGAAAGGATAAAAGGAAAAGTCGACCTCGGCAGAGTTTGAACTCAGAACGTAAAGACAGACGAGATTCCCTAAGCATTTTTGCCCGGCGTGCAAATGACTCTACCAGATCGCTGCCATAATTCATAAAATACTGAGGTGATATTTCCTTCGACAACCCCTTGATTAGTATTTAATTATCCATCATCCCTAATACCCTCTCGCAACCCGCCAGTGTCATGAGACCAAGCAAAATATATGAATAAAGAAACAAATAAAAAATACATAAAAAGATAAATAAATAAATAAATAAATAAACGGAGGGGAGAGGGTACTGGCCATCATTTGCTGACTAAGCTAAGTTCTAAGAAAGAAAGAAAAAAGAAATAGGTTAGCAACTTCTTAAGTCTTTCCAGAAATGATGGAGATGAAGATACAATTATGGCGAAGCTTAATAAAAAGTATGTTTTTGATTATTCTTAAAAATTTTAAACCCACTGAAATTAAAGGAATGTAAGTGAGGTGTTGTGGGAGATTAAAAATAATTAAGAAATAGGTTTTCATGACTTAATTACCGGCAATTAAATTAATTAAATGTATTCAGGTTCTCTTTTCTGTTTATGGACTTCTTAAATGAGTATCAAATTTGTTAGGGTATTATATAAAAAGCGTTATATTTCCTAATATGTGAGTAATCTGTAAATGTATGACGCTTCTGTCGTGGTGGTCACAGTTGGAGCGTCCTTCATCATAGTTCTGCTGAATCGAGATTGAGCTGGAGATAAAACAACATCGGTTCCCAAAATTGACTACTCTCCCGACAACTGAGCTCTCCCCACCTTATTCTCAGTATCTCCCACCAAACCATGACCACCAACACCAGTGGAGGTGCAATGGCCCAGTGGTTAGGGCAGCGGACTCGCGGTCGGAGGATCGTGGTTTCGATTCCCAGACCGGCCGTTGTGTGTGTTTATTGAGCGAAAACACCTAAAGCTCCACGATGCTCCGGCAGGGGTGGGGGGGGGGGCTACCCCTGTTGTACTCTTTCGCTCCAACTTTCTCTCACTCTTTCTTCCTGTTTCTTGTCCCCGACTTCCTACGCAACCGCTGAGCCTGGATGCACATTCATCCATCCGTCGATGCTCTTGGTGTCGGGGGTTGGCTTGCTTTCTCTTCTGCGGGTCTTACAAATAGCAAAGGACCACGTTTCGGACTTCTCCCACTGGGACGAAGACCGCTTCGCTCAACAAACCAACAAACCACCAACACCACCACAACTATCACAGTCAACTCCGCCATTATTGCTACCACCATCGCCACCGCCGTCGCCACCACCATCACCATCACGATCACCACGATTGTCATAAGCACTCTGTCTCTCTCTCTTTCCTCATAATGATAAAGTGAAATATGCCGAAACACATAAACTGAGAAAGGAAGAGGAGAAAGAAGGAGTAGAAGGAAGAGGGGAGAGAGAGAAAGGAAGGTGGGGGAGAGAGAGAGAGAAAGGAAGCTGGGGGAGAGAGAGGAAGGGGGAAAGAGAGAGATTACAATTTATTAATTGAACACGAATGATAAGCCCTTTCTCTCTTCTCTTACACACAAAAGAGAAATATACTCAGAGAGGAGGGAGAGAGAGAGAGAGAGACAGAGAGACAGACAGACAGAAAGACAGACAGAGAGAAAGAATGAAAGGAGGAGAAAGAAGGAGAGAAATAAAAAAAGAGAAAACGAGAGAAACATTAAAACGTTCCAACTGTGACCATCACGATGTCAAATAAGACAGCCTTGAACCAATGACGCCAAATAAGGGCCACCTAACAGCTGCGCCGAAACGTTTCAAATCCTGCTCTAACATACCACAGGGATTTCGAAATTCCTTTGTCACGTGGTTACTTCATCAGTCATAGTTTGACATCTGTCATAGCATGTGTTCTTTCTATGACGTTTACAGATCGTATCGGAGAAAACCCCTATAATGACATATGTCCGACCCTTCCCGTCCCCTAATCATGTTTATCATTTCATATAATCTTCTTTTAATTTTAGTTCGTTTTTATTGCTGTTATTGCTGTTGTTGTTGTTGCTGTGTTGTTCTCTTCTTCTTCTTCTTCTTCTTATTTCTTCTTAGTCTTGTCTTTCGTCTTCTTCTTATTCTTGTCTTTATTCTTCTTCTTCTTGTCTTATTCTTCTTATTCTGCTTTCTTCTTATTATTCTTCTTGTCTTTCTTATTCTTCTTCTTGTCTTCTTCTTATTATTATTCTTGTCTGTCTTCTTATTCTTGTTCTTCTGCTTCTTATTTTTCGTTTTCGTCTTCTTCTCTTCTTCTTCTTTCTTCTTCTTCCTTCTTCTGTCTTTCTTCTTCTTCTTCTTCTTCTTCTTCTTCTTCTTCTTCTTCTTCTCCTCCTCCTTCTCCTCCTTGAAGTTGTTATGGTGGTCGTGATGGTGGTGGCCTGCAGTGGTGGTGATTTCTGAGGTTGTTTATCTTTGTTTGCCTCTTCTCCATCCTCTCTCACCTCAGACAAGACGAAAAGTTAGTGTAGTAAAGTTGATTGTCGGAATTTCTGCGGCATACACACACAAACACAAACACACACACAGCCACGCACACACACAAACATACATACGTATACACATATATACGTACATACATATATTTCTCTTCTTTCCATTGTCTTTCCTCTTTTTCTTAGTTGTATGATGAAGGACTATCACCCGAAACATTAAAGAACCTTCAGTCTCAAGTGTTATGCTAATTAGATCGGAGTTAAAACTTAAACTTCCCCTCATGTTGCTCTTTTTTCCTGGTTTTGTTTATTCGTCATATATATATATATATATATATATATATATATATATATATATATATATATATATATATAGTGCTTTCTGTTGAAGAGCAAAGGCTCGAAACATAAGATACTTTCTCATTTTCCCGAGCGTCAAATAAATACACCTGCTTGTTGTTCATACACCTGTCTTCGCCTTTTGTTTTTCTGAAAATTTCAGCTATATATATATGTTTATATATATATATATGTGTGTGTGTATATATATATATATATATATATATAACGGGAAGCTTTATGAAAATAGACAAAAGACGAAGGCAGGTGGAAAACAAACGAACAATTGTATTAGTATATGGCGCTCAGGAAAATAATAATATATATAATATAATGTATATATATATATATATATATATATATATAATATATATATATATATATATATATATATATATATACTATAAATGAGTGACACAGATATATACAGGTGTCAATTCATTACGGCCATTTCAAGTGACTCCTTTAATTGATTAATGAAACCATTAATGTAGATGCCTACGTAGAATTCAAACACAAAGGAACAACCAACCGCTTTAACATATTCGTATCACTAACTCCCATTCTGCAGTGGAATCAATGTAAATATTTGAGCTCCATTTGGTGATACGAATATGTTAAAGCAGTTCGTTGATCCTTTGTGTTTGAAGTCTACACAGGCATCAAACGAAAACGGTTTATTATTTAAGGATTTAAACTTACGTCCATTCCTCTGTGGGTTTTGTTTTGCATTTACAATAAAACAAATATATACAAATTATAAAAATGATAAAATAAATATACGGTACAATACTGTTTCTACTTCGCGGATTTTCACCTATCGCGGGGCGTTTTGGAATGTAACAACTGCGATAACCGAGGCATTACTGTATTTATATATATACCTATTTCGTTACTACCCACAAGGGGCTAAACACAGAGGGGACAAACAAGGACAGACAAACGGATTAAGTCGATTATATCGATCCCAGTGCGTAACTGGTATTTAATTTATCGACCCCGAAAGGATGAAAGGCAAAGTCTACCTCGGCGGAATTTGAACTCCGAACGTAACGGCAGACGAAATACGGCTAAGCATTTCGCTCGGCGTGCTAACGTTTCTGCCAGCTCGCCGCCTTTTTATATATATATATACCGTATACACTTGAGTAATAGTCGATCTCATGTAAAAGTCGACTCCCTATTTTTGTCCCCAAAATTGGGAATTTTCCATAGATCCCATATAAAAGCCGACCCTAGTATTCACGAACATTTGTGGGTCAAGGTACCGTATTATCCTGTTCGTAGAAACACAGCTGTTACAAAATTGTGTGACTGCCTTACTGTAGCCTGTTCTATAGGTGCAATGCTTGGTGCTTATAATGGAATGCTTGATGCTTATAGTAAAACACCATTTAATAGTGAGCACTACACATCTGTAGATGGGTGCAAACTCACCATTACTAAAATCTATGCTCTGGATATGATGCGAGCCTACATACTTTTTCAAGCACAATAAATTGATGCTTCAGACACTCGTTGTTTGCATGGTGAGAAACGCGTTTCGCAGACAGAACTATTGACACCCATTGACAAACGCCACTGTCTGAATTCGTACAAAGATCAGGGGCTTTGTTATACCGATAAAGTCATCGGTATAACGACCGTATTGCTCGAGAGTGGGACCAGCGAATTTGAGAGAATATTTGAACCTCAACGTAATTGACAAACAGGTTCGCATAGTTTTGGCCCATTCTCGTCCCTGTAGCCACTGCCGAGACCTGTTGGTAAAACCACCCTGCGAAGGAAAAGCGGTCGAGGGAGAGGACAAGTTCGACCAGACGAAAAAGTGTAGAGGTTTTAGGTTGAAGATCAGGTCCTTGAGCGCTGCGCTTCAGAGAGGGGATCAAGAGGAATGGTAACAACAGATTGAAGTGTGTGTGTGGGGGGGGGGGGGCAGTAGGAAGGCGGTGAAAAGCTGGGAGAAGAGAGAGGAGAAAGTGGTGTTTGGCAAGGTTGGAGTAATGAAAGGGTAGGAGTGAGGATGAAGGGGAGGGGATCTGGGAGAGAGGGGTGTTGTGGCATCGGGTGGTACAGGATGAGCGAGAAAGTCGTGAAAAAGGCAGTTTAGATGGAGGATGAAGCGTAATGCGGAATGTGCAACGGATGGTGGGCAGCAGGGTAAAAAAAAAAGATGGAATAAGCGAGAGGGAGAAAGCGGTCCAGGGTGTGCATTTTGGAGGGATTAGAACGAATGGTGGCACCCATTAGGCGGTAGGAAGTGGTGCAGTGTATGGGTAGGATGGCAGAGGTAGAATGGAAAGTAGGATGGAAATGGAGGCGGAAACCTTTGGAGATGAGGTGGTGACGCACACACATCTCCTTCCACACGTATATGCACGCACACCAGCTTTATAAGTAATGCTCATGTGTCCATATGTTCATGTGTTGGGTCAATAAATACTGCATACTCTCAAGTGCTAACCACTCCATAAACATTGACACTCTAATCGCGAATGAAATTACATAAGACCCATTAATACCAACACTTCTAACTACTCTCGGTATATTTTTACAACCGTCTCCGTTTCATAATGG
>NW_021827925.1:0-9489 GCF_006345805.1 Octopus sinensis
AAGGTTTTTGCAATATTTCCGCCCACTTTTAACCAAAAGCGCTGGGTTTTAATCTCTAGCGAGATAAATTCGCATAGGTTCCGTTCGATAGTCTTGAGGTTACGTGTCTTGAGATTTTGCAGGTAGTAGATAGTCGTCCCAGTCCCAGGCGTAGAGTTATTTCTCCATTTCAGGTCAAGGGAGCAGTATCCTGGCAATTCGAAGCATTGACCTTCTTTCAGCTTAGACTCGTTGACGACGATTAAGTCAGGATGGCCGCTGTTTACCATCTCAACGAAGTCGAGGTGCCGTCTCTTGACAGATCGGGCATTCACAGCGATGATTTTTAGTGGCGTGGTCATTTTGCTGGCGAGCTCCTCTCTGATAGGAGCTCTTCTAGCTTCTTGGGTTTGACTCCAGTTTCAGCAGTGCGTCGACACAGCGTTGGTAAAATTCCAACAGAGCATCCTTGTTGTGAGAGTCTACCTTCGCCTGCGTTTTGGCCTGCTGAGTACCGTTCCTTATTGGGCTGACGGGCCTCGGTTTCACAGCCTCGGCGACAGGGGCCTGCATGCTCTGCGCACCAACCTCAACGACTTGCGTCGTCTGGGTATGGGCGTCCGCCACACACGGGGTTATTAGCGGTCCGTACTTTCCAGATAGGCGTGACCGGCTTAGCTTTTACCATTACCATGCGGGTTGGGTTAGGAGACCGAGGCATTGCTTCTGCGCGGGCGGCCCATTTAGCTGCTGTTGCAGCTTTGGCCGTCGGGCATCCACCATACGAAGCGAGGTGGCCGGGGCGGTCACAATTGATACAATGCCGACCGCAGGGCTCCACTAGACTTTGTTTGCTGCCTGGGCATTCCCTTCGGTCGTGGTCCTTGCCGCAGTATAAGCACCGGCTTTTTCTTGACAGTTACGGGACAGGTGTCCGAATCTCTGACAATGGAAACATCGGACGACAGGAGGTCTGAACCATTCACAGGTGATAAGGCAGAAACCAGCTGTGATTCCGGTGCGGATCAAAGAAGTAGCTTCAGCTCGTGAGTCAAGCGTCAGCTTAGCAACTGGGATGTTGAGACCATCTCGCGTGAATCGCTCGAGAACGAACACCGAACTGAGGGTTTCCTTCAGGTGCAGCTCTAGGTCCCGATTGGAGATCCATCGCGGAATCCCCTTTAGGACTAGTGCTGACTTTTGCGGAGTAACTAAGGCAAGTTTATGGCCGCCTTCGCCAAACGGGTTCAATCTTGCAAGCTCAGCCGAGAATGCATCAGCATCTCCGGGGCTCCTGAACTCAAGAGTGAAGGAGCCTGAGCGTTGTAATGTAATCCGTGCTTTGGAGGCTGTTGGCGACTTGGATAGGAGGTTAAACCTCTTGATCTTTCCAAGTGCCGGGTTATTAATGCTCAGAGTGAATGTGAGGCCTGAGCTGTTAAGGTCAGACCTCGGGGGTTCGGTGGATTCTTCAACTTTGGAGGGCTCTCCTTGAACCATCTGGACCGTCGGAGCACCTCCACTTCGACATAGATTTCTTATTGCAGACAATTGTTCGGTGGAATCTTCTTCAACTTTGATGGAAACATGTTGAACCGTCTGATCCGTCAGAACACTCCCACTTCGACATAGGTTTCTAATTGTAGACAATTGTTTCCTTGGAACTTTTGTTCTTTTTTGTCCTTCAGTGTTTGCTTTTGCGTTTTCTTTTGAGTTTTTCTTAGGTGCCATTATCAACCACAAATTCCAAAAATTGAAGTTTTGAAGTTTTGAAGTTTGCAAGTTTTTCGGGGAAAAAAAATTTATTAGTTAAGGGAGTTAAAAACTAACTAAACAGTAGACCTTCGGCATCGCTGCCTTTTCAGTCTCCATCTCACACACGCCTCCCTACACACACCACAGGTTAAGACTTACCGCCTTACCTGCCTCCAGAATAATCTTCTCTATTCGGACCTCAGAGAGGCCTTTGAGAGATGATTCCTGGGCGTCGGAGAGCTCAGTCCGGAATCCTAAGCCATAGGCTAGCCTTATGGCTCGTCTTCTTACTTTTTTAAGCACGTCAACATGCTTATCCCTGTCCTCATAGAGGTACCAAGCGTGGACGCCATAGGTCAAGACGGGTAACACCATGGCGTTAAACACGCGGAACCAGGCACCTCTGCTCAAGCGGAAAGCACGCAACGCACCTAATCGCTGCATTGCACGCATTTTCGTACGTGCAATGTGATCATCAAACTTACCGGACGGCTTAAAGAGCACGCCCAAATAAGTCATCCGATCAACTGCAGCGATTGCTGACCCGCTCAGCAATAACCTAGGAACAAAATTAGTGTAACCCCTCGTCCTTTTACAGACTTTAAGGACACTGCACTTGTCCGCGCACATTCTCAGACCCCTACTCCCACACCAGTTTGCAAGTCCATCCACAGCAACCTGAAGCCTACGACACGCACACTCCGGTTTCATTGAGTGATCCCAGAGGATAATGTCGTCTGCATAGATTACCATTTCAGTACGAGCATTGACTGGCATAGGCGCAGTGGCCATAAACACATTGAATAGTGTCGGACTGAGCACAGAGCCCTGAGGGACCCCGCGAAGGACTGTTGCGACTTTAGAAAAGACCCCCTGATGCCGCACGACCTGCCTGCGAGATTCAAGAAACCCCGACAGCCAGCGCCTTAGACACGGAGAAACCCCACACGTGGCAAGGGAACTCCGGAGGCCGTCGTGCCACACCGAGTCGAAGGCCTTTTCAATGTCGAGACTAACTAAAATACCGCATTCCCTTTTCTGGAGGGCGTTCTTCATACCAGACGACACCTTGTGAAGGCAGTCCCCGCATGAGCGGCCCTCCTGAAGCCCCATTGGAACTCAGGGAGGGCGTCTGCAACCATCAGCTCCTCCAGGAGCCTTGGTGCATAATTCTTTCTAGGATTTTAGATATCGCGGGGAGCAAGGAAATGGGCCTATATCCCCCGGGGACATCATGTGGCTTCCGGGCTTTCCGATAAGGATTACCTCAGCCACTTTCCACCTGGAGGGAATCATCCCAAGTCGCAAGCTCCCGTTAAATAAAACCTTTAGTGCAGTGATTAACCGCGGCGGGGCCTTCTTAAAGATGGCCATCGGGATCCGATCCAAACCCGCCGCGGTGTTCTTACTTCGGGAGATTGCTGCCAGAATCTCCGCTTCAGTAATTTCGCCTGCATCGTTCCTTGATATGCCCAGCTGGCAGCGCTTGTCCCACGACAATATCTGCTGGACAGTATCAAAGGACGATGTCTCTACGAACTGACTTCCGTCAGTTCCCGAGATGCCATTGAGATGGGCTGAAAGTATTTCAACCACCTCAACCGGGTCCGAAGCGAGGGTTCCATCAGAGCGTTTAAGGCGCACTGACTTAGCCCCCCTTCTCCCGACAGGCTCTTCAACTGCTTCCAGAAGTCCGGAAAGCGAGGGTCCACCCTTCGGCAGGCCCTCTCCCACCGCGAACTTTCGAGTTCGCGGATTTCTCTTCGGATCTCCCTCTGAAGCCGGCTAATCCAGCCACGAAACCAAACACGGTTCTCCTCGTAAACGCATTTGTCCCGTAGTCTGGATAGCCGGCGCTTGAACCTAATTTTATTTAAGATCCGGTGAGGGAGCGTGGAATGTGCCTGACCCTGCACTGAGTTTGTTTGAAATTATCTCGCATGTAATCAGTCAGGGCAGCATTGATTCCATTATCAAGCGCCTCCAACTCACGTATGTTGGCGCAGGTATTCCCCACCAGAAGTGAGGGCAACCTGCTGGCCATGAAACTCTCCAGGTTAGCCCAGGAACCCACCCGGAGGTCAAAGTATCCTGGGACCCTTTGAGGAACTGGCTCACGGAGTTCGTGCAATAGAGGCAGATGGTCGCTCCCAATATCGGACAATAAAATAGTTTTACTAACCCAATTTAGAAGACCGGGACTGACCAGAGCAAGCCCTAGCCAGTCACGTCCTCCCCTCGCGTCGACGTGGTTTGGCTCGCTCGAAGTCCGGATTTCCAGCCCGAGGTCTTCAACCAGCGTCTTCAGAGCCAAACCATGCGAGTTGGTTACCCTGAAACCAAGATCTTGATGCTTGGCATTCAGGTCCCCAACAACCATGGCCTTCGGATGCTTTTCAAAGAACTCCGTACGTGCCAGGAGCACGCCGTAAAGTTCTTCGAGTACATCCCACCTAGGTAAAATGTTAACTCGCCTATGCGAATTCTCACTTGGAGGAATTTCACACAGCTACATGAACATATACCTGGACTCTGCAAGGCAAGGTAGGGCTTGTAGAAGAGGCTAGTTCCTGTGCCACATATTGACCCCTGTTTCCAGGGTATGTGACGACAGTTGTAGCCATCAACTACGTACGGACCCCCCTTTACCTTCGTTTCGTTGACCACCAGAATGTCCGCACTCGTGGTGGCCAACATCCTCTGAACGGCGTCCCTTTTTCCTTCCAAGGAACGCGCGTTCACCGATATGATGTTGAGCATCATATCGGTTCTTCGCCAAGGATCTTCTTGGCCTCGGCAACGTTGCAGTGTAGCATTTCCTCTACACTGCAATTCATCTCCCTACAAAATTTTAATAGGGAAACGCATAATTGCACCGCAGGACTAATACTGTCCTGCGGTACACGCTCGCCAGGGGCTGAGTGCAATGGCATCTCCACGTATGGAGGACGCTTTTCAGCCCCAGGTTGTGCGGACGGCGCCGCCGTTAGCCGCCTCAGAAGGCATTGCCGGCTTAGGCAACCAAGCGGACTCGGAAGCTTTCACCTGCTTTGCCAACTTTGTCGGCGAAGGCTGCACCGACCCACACGTAGCATGGCTCACAGGTTCCACTGTCTTCGCCACCCAAACGGATTTGGAAGGTTTGGCCAGTATCGCCTGCTTGCCAGGTTTTGGCGCAGGGCGCGCGACGCGACGCGGGCGACTTACTGTTGGGATTACATCCCCACCTACCTTCGGGTTGCCTCCTTGAACTTGGGCAACCTCTGAAGTTGGCAGTGTGTCCCAACTTACCACAGTTGACACCACTGCCTCTCCTTGGATGGTGAGGGGCACGTCTTGCGACCATGCTCCCCACCGCAAATAAGGCACTTCGCCTTATCCGGGCACTTTGTGGAGATGTGCCCGAACCCCTGACACCGAAAGCATTGGGTGGCTTTCGGGCGGGGCCAGGCAGCTCTCATCCTAATGTAGCCGATCCTGGTACCAAGAAGTACCAGGCGCTCAGCTTCTGCAGGAGATCCCAGTGTAATCTCCACCACTTCAAGAGGGCGATTACCCTGCTTGAAGCGTGCAATGGCAGAGCAACTGGGGTACTCCTGCTGCAGGTGACCTAGGAGGTCATTATCCTCGAAGTCCCGAGGAACCCCGAGGAGGAGGACACTTACCTTACTTACCTTACGTTCGATCCTGACAAGGCGATGCATGCCAGGACCGAACGGATTTGACTTCTCCAGCTCCCCTTTGAAGCTGGAGAAGTCATCCTCCTTCTCCCACCCAAGCAGGAATTGGGTAGGCTCCCTCTTCAGGACTCTGTACAGCTTTGAAGGCTGGATAGAGTCTAACGTACCTAAGATCTTTATGACCGAGGCCTTCCCACTTGTAGGGAGGACCTCAAGTCGTGCCACAGCACCGAAGGTAATTCTGCCCCCGGCGCCAGTGGTCTTCTTTGGGTGTGCATCCACCTGATCGGACACACACCCAGTACCTAAAAACATGGGGGGTTGGACGGCCAGCCGCACGTTTGGGTTTCCCCACCGTGTACCAACCGTCCTCAAGGGCAACCTTATTTCCTGCCGTACCCACCGGGACGGCCTCAGGAGACGACACCCTGTTGGCATTAATTGACTTACCTAGGCTGGGTTTGGTACCACTAGACAAACCGCAAACACGTGGCGAACCAGCATGCTGTGCGGTTGTGGTGGATACCAAACGATCAGAACCAGTTGCACCTGCAGCTCCCCCGACACCAGCCATAGGGGGAGCAGAGGAAGAAGTGTCTCCAGTGAGTGCTGAACCCACCTGGGAGGGTCCAGGCTTCGACTTCTCCTTCCTGCTTTCGCCTAGAAAATTAAAGACACCACTAGAATAGCCGGAAGCGCGTGGCGGTGAACCACGGCTCCGGCAATTCATCGTAGTGGCACACTGAACCGTCTTGTCCTTCTGGGAGAGCGAGGCGGGAACACCTCCACTTCTGCATAGTCTTCTTAGTGCAGACAGCTTGCGAGCAGATTTTGCAGACAACTGTTTCCTTGGTACTTTTGCACCAGTAGATTTTCGAGCCGTTTGTTTTGTTCTAGCCATATTTTATTATTTCCCGGTCAAAAGAATAGCTTGCGTGTTGCCGCGCATGATTGTACCAGAGATCCTCTGTCTTAGCCAAGAAGATTCGCTTGCATCCATGTTTCTCCGAGCGATAAGGAGGCAGACGTGTTTTAAGAACTTGGATGTTTGCGGGACAAAGGCTGCGGAGATCTCGAATGCCAAAGGGACAATTACTAGTTGCATTTGGATTGTTGAAATAGTTATTTAAAGAACAAATAAATAAAACAATTATTTTTAAAGTGTTATTTGTATTCTGTACTTAGTAACTGCCTTTGCACCCTCTGTATAGCATGTTTTGTTAATTCACCGGGAAGAATCAGACGAACTGCAGTCTGTATTTCACGTGAGGTAATGGTAGCCTTCGAATTCTGATAGACTAGATTTGATGCCTCGGTTTTTATTTTGTCATAAACATCAAATGTGAAACTGTCCATAGCCATCATAGCCTTCTTTGGAAATTTTTTATTTAATAATTAATTAGAGAGGCTGTTAGTGAGGTAACATAAGGAGACCTTCGGCATTCCTGCCTTTTCGGTCCAGCACACACGCTCGCCTCTCTACACAACCACAGGTTAGGACTTACCGTCTTACCTGCCACCCAGTCATTATCTTCTCTAGGACCTCAGGGAGGCCTTTGAGGGACAATTCCTGGGCGTTGGAGAGCTCATCACGCCATCCTAAGCCATAGGCTAGCCGGATGGCTCGTCTTCTTACTTTCTTAAGCGCGTCAACGTGCTTTTCCCTGTCCTCGCAGAAGTGCCAAGCGTGCACGCCATAGGTTAACACGGGTAACACCATGGCGTTGAACACAGGGAACCAGGCACCTCTCCTCAAGTGGAAAGCACGCAACGCGCCTAATCGCTGCATCGTTCTTCGCCAAGGATCTTCTTGGCCTCGGCAACGTTGCAGTGTAGCATTTCCTCTACACTGCAATTCATCTCCCTACAAAATTTTAATAGGGAAACGCATAATTGCACCGCAGGACTAATACTGTCCTGCGGTACACGCTCGCCAGGGGTGAGTGCAATGGCATCTCCACGTATGGAGGACGCCTTTTCAGCCCCAGGTTGTGCCGGACGGCGCCGCCGTTAGCCGCCTCAGAAGGCATTGCCGGCTTAGGCAACCAAGCGGACTCGGAAGCTTTCACCTGCTTTGCCAACTTTGTCGGCGAAGGCTGCACCGACCCACACGTAGCATGGCTCACAGGTTCCACTGTCTTCGCCACCCAAACGGATTGGAAGGTTTGGCCAGTATCGCCTGCTTGCCAGGTTTTGGCGCAGGGCGCGCGACGCGACGCGGGCGACTTACTGTTGGGATTACATCCCCACCTACCTTCGGGTTGCCTCCTTGAACTTGGGGCAACCTCTGAAGTTGGCAGTGTGTCCCAACTTACCACAGTTGACACACTGCCTCTCCTTGGATGGTGAGGGGCACGTCTTGCGACCATGCTCCCCACCGCAAATAAGGCACTTCGCCTTATCCGGGCACTTTGTGGAGATGTGCCCGAACCCCTGACACCGAAAGCATTGGGTGGCTTTCGGGCGGGGCCAGGCAGCTCTCATCCTAATGTAGCCGATCCTGGTACCAAGAAGTACCAGGCGCTCAGCTTCTGCAGGAGATCCCAGTGTAATCTCCACCACTTCAAGAGGGCGATTACCCTGCTTGAAGCGTGCAATGGCAGAGGCACTGGGGTACTCCTGCTGCAGATGACCTAGGAGGTCATTATCCTCGAAGTCCCGAGGAACCCCGAGGAGGAGGACACTTACCTTACTTACCTTACGTTCGATCCTGACAAGGCGATGCATGCCAGGACCGAACGGATTTGACTTCTCCAGCTCCCCTTTGAAGTTGGAGAAGTCATCCTCCTTCTCCCACCCAAGCAGGAATTGGGTGGGCTCCCTCTTCAGGACTCTATACAGCTTTGAAGGCTGGATAGAGTCTAACGTACCTAAGATCTTTATGACCGAGGCCTTCCCACTTGTAGGGAGGACCTCAAGTCGTGCCACAGCACCGAAGGTAATTCTGCCCCCGGCGCCAGTGGTCTTCTTTGGTGGTGCATCCGCCTGATCGGACACACACCCAGTACCAAAACATTAGGGGGGGTTGGACGGCCAGCCGCACGTTTGGGTTTCCCCACCGTGTACCAACCGTCCTCTAGGGCAACCTTATTTTCTGCCGTACCCACCGGGACGGCCTCAGGAGACGACACCCTGTTGGCATTAATTGACTTACCTAGGCTGAGTTTGGTACCACTAGACAAACCGCAAACACGTGGCGAACCAGCATGCTGTGCGGTTGTGGTGGATACCAAACGATCAGAACCAGTTGCACCTGCAGCTCCCCCGACACCAGCCATAGGGGGAGCAGAGGAAGAAGTGTCTCCAGTGAGTGCTGAACCCACCTGGGAGGGTCCAGGCTTCGACCTCCTGCTTTGACCTAAAGAATTAAAAACACCACTAGAATAGCCGGAAGCGCGTGGCGGTGAACCACGGCTCCGGCAATTCATCGTAGTGGCACACTGAACCGTCTTGTCCTTCTGGGAGAGCGAGGCGGGAACACCTCCACTTCTGCATAGTCTTCTTAGTGCAGACAGCTTGCGAGCAGATTTTGCAGACAACTGTTTCCTTGGTACTTTTGCACCAGTAGATTTTCGAGCCGTTTGTTTTGTTCTAGCCATATTTTATTATTTCCCGGTCAAAAGAATAGCTTGCGTGTTGCCGCGCATGATTGTACCAGAGATCCTCTGTCTTAGCCAAGAAGATTCGCTTGCATCCATGTTTCTCCGAGCGATAAGGAGGCAGACGTGTTTTAAGAACTTGGATGTTTGCGGGACAAAGGCTGCGGAGATCTCGAATGCCAAAGGGACAATTACTAGTTGCATTTGGATTGTTGAAATAGTTATTTAAAGAACAAATAAATAAAAAAACAATTATTTTTAAAGTGTTATTTGGTATTCGTGTACTTAGTAACTGCCTTTGCACCCTCTGTAATAGCATGTTTTGCCAATTCACCGGAAGAATCAGACGAACTGCAGTCTGTATTTCACGTGAGGTAATGGTAGCCTTCGAATTCTGATAGACTAGATTTGATGCCTCGGTTTTTATTTTGTCATAAACATCAAATGTAAAACTGTCCATAGCCATCATAGCCTTC